>NC_056728.1:12454966-12754966 GCF_019279795.1 Protopterus annectens
AGCCCAAAAGATGAGTTAAAGGATGCCTGCTGCAGTGACAGGGAGAAACCAGAAGATGGGAAAGGAAAGGATGAGTAGGGAAGAAGCATCTGCAATACCTGAGCAGAATGAAACA
The DNA here is from genome assembly GCF_019279795.1 of Protopterus annectens. NCBI lineage: Eukaryota > Metazoa > Chordata > Ceratodontiformes > Protopteridae > Protopterus > Protopterus annectens. The sequence continues at coordinate 12,455,082 of NC_056728.1, forward strand.
GAAAACTGATCTGTTCTTTCAACATCTTTGTGTCTGATTTACAACCCTCCATACTCCTAAAATTGCATAGCAGATGTATTTGAGAATTCTGTTGCAGTAGACAAATGTACATTTTAAGTAGCCCCAGACCACCAAAAATTAGTATTTTTTTCCCTGTACATCATGTGTCATGGTACTACATGACTAATTTCCTGACACTGTATAGAATAAAAGCTTATAGGGAACCTGGTGCTCAAGTGTTTCATCTAGTGATCCCAACTCTAGTGATGACAATGGTAATGTCAGTGCAAAGAACCACACGTTGTTTACCACCTAGCTCTGTCCTTTTGTATTCAAGCATAGTCGTAGATTCATAAACTTGGACTCAGTCATCCTTAGCTTTACTCCATTTTGTTTAGTTTTTGAGAGATTACTTATTTATGGAGTACAGAACTACAAAGGAATTTGCACTGCTTACTGCATTTATACAGCATGCACCAGAAACACTGGAGAAGTTGGCGTTAATTTTACAAACGTAGTCTATAAAACTAAGTCATAGGCTTATCTCCCAGAAGTTTCACTTACTTTGGAACAGTTAATTATTAAAAAAAAAAACTATGCCCTTACAGATATAACTCTTAACCTTTAAAAAATAATAGCACAGATCTTTAAAAATCATAGTAGAGGGTTACAAAGAAGATAACTTTGTTATTTTTTATAATCAAGGGTTCTCAGGTACTCAGGCTCAAATAATCAGTGCTGCTGAATCCTTGCATAGGTTTAGTTTAATTATTTAATAAGGTATGCTCCCTTGTATTGGTATAACATCATGGAGAGCATCATCACATCACGGAGTAGCAAGCCTAAATCTGTTAGCAGAAATCATTGCAATAGGTGTAAAACATAGCCTAAATCTGTAGGTAGAAATCACTGTACTATGCATAAATCATAGTCTAAATCTGTAGGCAGAAATCATTGTACTCTGCATAAAACATAGCCTAAATCTGTAGGCAGAAATCATTGTAATATGCATAAAACATAGCCTAAATCTGTTAACAGAAACCATTGTACTCTGCATAAATCATAGTCTAAATCTGTAGGCAGAAATCATTGTACTCTGCATAAATCATAGTCTAAATCTGTTACTCTTCATAAATCATAGTCTAAATCTGTAGGCAGAAATCATTGTACTCTGCGTAAATCATAGTCTAAATCTGTGGGCAGAAATCATAGTGCCATGCATAACTCATAGCCTTCAAAAATTATAGTGATATTTGTAAATCATAGCCTAAATATGTGGGCAAAAATCATAGAGCTATGCCTACAGCTACAACTCTAATCTGAGATATATAAGTATCCTGTTTTTGTGGCTTATTTATAATGATTATTGTTTCTAGCAATATATATATATATATATATATATATATATATATATATAGCACTTTGTATTGCCTGCTGCATAGTTTTTAGTGCATTGTATTGCTATTAACTAATCTGCACGGGTAACTGATTTGTTTGCAGTTAAAAGCATTCTGTAGAGTCTCTTTGCTCCTTTATCTGTTTAAAAACTTTCATTTTGTGGCTTTCTGTAGTGTTTACTGTCTAACGAGTGTAGGCTAATAGCTTTAGTATTGATCCCCACCCTCTCTCCCTGTTCGTGTCTTGTTGTTATACTTGATGGCTTTGCAGTTGCCCGCCCCTACTGTAAATTTGATCTGGGACACTCCTCCCAGTCTAGTGTCATTAGCTCATTCTACCTAATACAGAGAGAACATCTGAGAAGGCCTTCTGAATGTCTTTGTGTTCTGACTCTGCTTCTCAAATATTTTGGAAATATAGAGTATATTTTAGAGCATTTATTATAACAGTAATTGCCTTTATATTGCTACAACTCAAGTTCTCTAGGTTGCACTGCATCTGCATTGTTTGTGCGTTTTAGCTGCTTTTCTGTAATATAGACTTCTCTTTATATGTAGACTAGCTACTTATTCTGCTGTATTACTGCCTCTTAAATTGTTTTTCAGTTGTGCACTTGCCTTGCTTCATTTAAAAAGTTTTAAATTGCTAATTTTGTAGAGTTTTAATTGCATTTACTGTTTATGATGACACACTCAAGTGTGTTAGCCTTTTCTGTGTTTATTTACTCTATTATTGCATTGTTTAGCCTGTTTTAACAAAAAAAATAAATAAAATACTATCTTGTTTGCTTGTTTCCCATCTTTCCCTGCCAGTCCATATCCCAAACTTTACTTGTTTCAGGACTTTATTTTCTGTGTTCAGAGCTATCCAGACCTTGCATTGGTAGAGGGAAGTCCTACTGCCTACCAGTGGGACTGATGAGCATTGTACTGCCTATCTAATGCTAGAAGAGTGGTTTCCAGCTCTGAAATTGTAATTTTATTAGCCTTTTTGGGCTGATTTCTATCCCTTTCAACTTTCTGGCTTAAAAACGCATGTGTTTGCACATTTTTCGCATAGTGCAGCACTGCGAGGCTACAGTTAAACTATTTCAGGTGCCAGAAAGTCTGCTCTTCAAATTTTCCCTTAGAACTAGCTGGTTTCACAGTAGTAGCACTAAAATCTGAACCCCTGTGACTCGCACTTGCTCTAGAACCTGCTGGAAAGCACTAGGAAGCCTGAAACTGATACAAGCACTCAACTCTCCTTGTCAATAAGGACAAATTAATCGTAGGCACTAAACAGCCTATAATTGCAAAGTACCTTGCAAAGGTAAGAGAAAACAGCTCTTATACTTTGCAAAAAAAGTGCCTAAACAGGCATGTCCAAGGGTCAGTTTCCAGTGATTTCTCCTGTCCACCTGATGAATCTGGGCATACTGGGGCAATGCGGCAACTGCCTCATGTACACAGACAATCCTCTCCTCCTACCACCCAACACTACAACCTGTGAGAGATGCACTTACATAGCCAAAATGGAAGCAAAGCTCTCTCCGGCCAAGATTGTGCTAGACAGTCAAGAGGAGAAGGCTAACACCTGCACTACACCTCAAGCAACTCATAGCCCTTCAAAACCCACACCATCAAATCCTACACATAGCAACACTAAACCCACATATGCGGAGGACCTTAACATTAACCTGCCCAAGCAACAAGGACCTCCGAAGCTGAAATGCAAACAAACACCAGTCACAACCAAAGTGACACATAGCTCACAACACCAGTGTGCCACCCAACAACAGCCCCTAAATCAAGACAATGTACCCAACACTTTAGTCATAGGTGACTCTATAGTAAGGCACACTGATGTCCCACTCACCAGGCTGAACAAGGAGAAAATTACAGTCAGCTGCCTGTCAGGTGCTAGGATCCGCCACATAATGCATGCACTCAAGTCACTCCACAACAAGTACAAATGCAACTCTGTCATTGTCCATGCTGGAGTGAATGACTTGAGACATACCTCCCTGAACTACATGAAAAGAGACATGGAAGAGCCCTTGGATCATGTGGCCAAGGCAGGTATGACCCTAGCCCTGAGAAGCATCCTGCCTTTGCCCAGAATGATACCACAGTATAAGGACAAAATGATTGACTTCAACAATTGGCTAAGCTTCTGGTGTCATTCAAAGGGGATCCAGTATTTGTCTGCCTGGAAAGACATGATCGACAAACCACAATGCTTTGCCAGAGATGGTCTGCACCTGTCATCCCTGGGATTCAGGTTACTAGCTAAAGCTCTTGCCACCCCTATAGTGCCTTTTTAAGGCGAGGTTCAAAGGATAAAACCATCACCATAACAGATACAAGCATGCAAAATCTGAAGGTAATTCTACTCAATGCTAGAAGTTCAAACCTCAAAATGCACTCTCTCAAGGCACTCCTAAAAATGGAGAACATTGATATCTGTGCAGTAACTGAGACCTGGTTCAAGACTCCAGAGAGCACCCCTGCAATACCAGGCTAAAACTCTTACCACACTTTTCGGCCACAAAACCAAGACCGAAACACTAAAGGTGGAGGAGTGTCCATATTCACCAAGGATATTCACACCTCCAGGCTAGTTTCCCAACACAATGCATCTGAAATTCTCCAGGTGCAACTAACACTAGGTAAGACTGTAATCCAAATTGCAGCTTGCTACAGATCTCCCAACATGCCCCAAGATTCTCACTACACCTTTCTAAACATAATGGAAAAGATTAAGATACAACCAAACACCCTAATACTGGGTGATTTCAACTACCCTGCCATTAACTGGGAAAACTACTCAGGTACCAACTCCTTTTCCCAACGGGTCTTGGAATTCATAAATTCCAACGCCCTGGATCAACTAATCCATTGCCCCACCAGGGGTTCCAATATCTTAGACCTGGTCATTACCAACATGGGAGACAGATGCTCCACACCAGTGGTCACCCCTTCATTGGTCAGGTCTGACCATAAGCAAATCACCCTTGACATCCACATCCCACCCCTACCTCCAGTAAGGAAACCTCCTTAAAAAACTTCTCCAAAGCCAACTTCATGCTACTGAAGTCAGAAGTGACAAACTTCATGACACCCATGCAGACGGGATGTGAAAGTTCGACTGCAGAATCCTACACTAAGGCACTGTATGAGCGCATCCACTCGTTCATGAATCGTGCCATCCCAAATAGAACCAAGATGCTCTTCTCCAAAAAAAGGAAGCCAATCTGGTGATCCCCTGCTATAAACAAACTATACAACAGAAGGAAGAAACTGTTGCAGAAAAGAGGAAAATCCCAGGATGCAAAAAACTCCCTCACCAGCCTCAGTAAGAAGCTGAGATCCCTCATAAAATCCTCAAAAGCTAGTTACGAAAATAAAATTGTCAAAGATTCCAAAGACAACCACAAGGCATTCTATAATTATGTCAAGAATCTAAATGGCAATGCTCAGATCTGCTCTGAGCTACAACAGAATGGCATTAAATATATTGATCCCAAGGATATTGCCAATATCCTGGCAGATCGATTTAGTGCCAACTTCACCCCCCTCTCACCTCCTAAAGGGCCCATCTCAATACCAAAAGATTGCCAAATTCCGGTAATCACAGCCACACAGGTAGAAACCGCCCTCTCCAAAGCTAAGAATACAGTATCCATGGGACCAGATGACATCCCACTACATGAACTACAAAATGAACTGGCACCTCACCTAAGTGTCATGTTTAATCATAGCCTCACCTTAGGCTTTGTGCCCACTGAATGGCGCACAGCTACAGTTATCTCACTCCATAAGGGGGGATCCACCTTGGATCCCAGGAACTACCGTCCCATCAGTCTGACAAGCCTGATATGCAAGGGCATGGAACGCATTATCATGGAAGTTATAAACAAAGACATTGGCAACTTTCAAACACTGGACCCCACCCAATTTTGGTTTGTGAAAGGCTGATCTTGTCTCCTGAATCTGATTGACTTCTTTGAATCAGTCTCCAGAGCTGTGGACAAGGGTAAGGTGGTCCACACAGCCTATCTGGACCTCGCCAAGGACTTTGACACCATCCCCCACTCTGGAACCATAGATAAACTTACTAAGCTGGGCATAAATCCCTACATCACTCAATGGGTTGCCAACTGGCTTACTGACAGAACCCAGACTGTAAAAGTAGCTGACTCCAAATCCAGCTCCAGACAAGTGACAAGTGGAGTACCTCAGGGATCAGTCCTGGGACCACTCTTGTTTGGCATCTACTTCTCTGAAGTACAGGCCAACACTAAGGGACTCTGGCTAACAAAGTTCGCAGATGACTGCAAACTGGGGGCCATTATTGAATCCCCAAATGATGTGGATATTCTACAAAAGGGCCTTACAGAAACAGATGCTTGGTGCCAGAGCCATGGGCTCAAGCTTAATGCCAAGAAATGTATAGTTATCCACTTTGGAAAAAAAACATGTACCCATAAATTACCACATAGGTGGCAGTACACTAAACATCGAAAGTGTGATGAGGGACTTAGGGACACAGGTGGACAGTGGTCTCACTTTCGATAACCACATCACCACAACAGTCAGGAAATCCTTCTATGTGGCACACCTCATCACTAAGGGCTTTTCATCCAGAAAAAAGGAGGTCATTGTCCCACTGTACTCATCCCTCATTAGACCCATTATAGAGTATAATGCCCTGTTTGGTATGTACCTCACAAGACATCTGCAACAGCTGGAAAGGCCACAGAAATACCTCACTAAAAGAATCACAGGCCTAAAGCAGATGCCATATGCTGATCATCTAAAAAAACTCCAGGTATACTCTGTGGCATATCATCTACTCAGAGGCGATCTCTGCTTAACATACAAGGCCATGTCAAACCCTGAGCTGTTGGACATGCTCCACTTAAAGAAATCCCAATCCCTCAGAGCCACACGCTCCAGGGATCTAAACCTTGTTATCACAATGAACAAAACATGCTGGAGGGATAGGTTCCTGACCCAGAGACTCCCCATACTCTGGAATAGACTGCCCATACATGTCAAGCAGAGCGCCTCCTTGGCCCTCTTCAAAAGGAACCTTGATGATTAGATGGGAGATAGGAAATTCACCCCAGGAATCATGTCAGTCACCCTGCTAGACAGGGGTCCAGAGAAGTAAATATTGTGGGAAGAAATATCCAGGGAATTGTTATGGCTAGGTTTGTATAGGCCCTAGGGCCCATATCCTAGTACCAACCTATGAACCTATCAACCTATGAACCTATAAATAATAGTCTAAATATATAGGCAGAAATCATTTTACTATGCATAAATCATAGTCTAAATCTGTAGTCAGAAATCATTGTACTATGCATAAAACATAGCCTAAATCTCTTAGCAGAAATCATTGTACACTGCCTAAATCATAGTCTAAATCTGTAGGCAGAAGTCATTGTACTATGCGGAAATCATTGTACTATGTATAAATCATAGTCTAAATCTGTGGGCAGAAATCGTACTCTGCATAAATCATAGTTTAAATTTGAAGGCAGAAATCATTGTACTATGCATAAAACATAGCCTAAATCTGTTAACAGAAATTATTGTACTCTGCATAAATCATAGTCTAAATCTGTAGGCAGAAATCATAGTGCCATGCATAACGAACTTCAAAAATTATAGTGATATTTGTAAATCATAGCCTAAATCCGTGGACAAAAACCATAGAGCTATGCCTAAATCGTAGTCCAAATATGTAGGCAGAAATCATTGTACTATGCATAAATTATAGTCTAAATCTGTAGTCAGAAATCATTGTACTATGCATAAAACATAGCCTAAATCTGTTAGCAGAAATCATTATACTATACATAAATCATAGTCTAAATCTGTGGGCAAAAATCGTAGTGCCATGCATAACTCATAGCCTTCAAAAATTATAGTGATATTTGTAAATCATAGCCTAAATATGTGGGCAAAAATCATAGAGCTATGCCTAAATCATAGCCTAAATCTGTGGGCAAAACTCACACAGCTATGCATAAATGATAGCATAAATTTGTGAGCAAAATCAGTGTTATTCCTAAGTCATAGCAGTTGAAAGGTATGCTTATAGACATTTACAATCTCCTTGGATTTTCTGGGTGACAAAAAACTCAAATATGTCATTATGGTATATAATGTTCTGAATGACCTGTAGGTTGCAAACTGTCAAACAGAACCTAAGAATGTATGGAAATGTCTGTTGTTTAGTACTGGTGTGTTTGCATTGACCACAGATGACCAGTGTGATTCATGACACACAGCATGCAAAGGAAAACATACAGATGATATATGTGTATAGTAGTCAGTAACAGTACAGTATATCGTAAACATAAATATGATAAAGTAGCTCACACAAACACAGTCAGGTAAATTTTTCATGAAAGAAACGTTGTCATAATCTATAAAAATCGGCTTATAATGGAGCAAGTCAATAGAAATATGCACAATGTTCAGCATATGACTTTTCAGATGGTAAAGATTAAAGGAAGTCCAAGGTACTGGGTTATTAAGTACTTTCTATTTTCAGCATTAAGTCTAGAAACCTAGAAACTGAAAGCTGGAAAGCTATATATTTTTAAATGTTTGCCTTCTAAAAGTCACTCCTGGTTCCCTGCAGCTGTGGAGAGTGTGTGTGGTCCAAACAAGTCCTAAATGGAAAACTGGAAAAAGAACCAAAGGGAAAAAATAAATAAATCAACTAAAAGAAAGACTAGTCAGCCTAAAACCGCAGTTGTATTGACAAATGTAGTGAAGGGTAAGCATGTAGCATGCTGTTACGATTTGATGGCCAAATTAGCAGGCTAATCACTTTACAAGGGTGTCATTAAATTAGCAATCTGCCTTTGGCCTGCTCTGTCTAACAATGAATTATCCAGAGTACAACCAAAGTGGCTTTCTGGCTGATGTTTTTTCATCAGTCAGAAACGAGATTTCATGACGTACAGCTGCTGTAACCCCCCGCTTGATGGCTTGAAACTGGATTCTTAAATAGATTATCAGCACTGAGAGATGTCTCTGATCATTCTGTTTGATTAGTGTTAGGAAACAAGTTTGGATTAACTGCAACACCGCACCTTGGTAATAGTCATCATCATCATCATCATGGTAATAGTAATGAGTTTTATTGTCAATTCAACTTTATAGGTTGCATTTCTAGGTGCAGTTCAAGTCTCTGCATAGAAACACACTGTAAGTTTTGTACTGTGAAAAAAATCTTTCATTTAAAATTAACAACAAGCAAGCTGCACTTTTTTGACATTATTTCCAGGTGTGACTCTGAGAATACCCAAACATTATACAAAATAGACATGTAAAGTTATCATGCATAAAAATGATACAGTTAATTGACACATAACATGCAGTGACATTTTACTATAAAGGAATCTGGTAAGCTGAACAAAAAAAATGGTTAATAACATTTAAAAATAACAGCTGCATAATTTCACATTTATGTTTACATTTTCTGAATTTGTTCCTTAGAAGTAATTGGCATAGTTTTAATTCTGTTTAAAATGCAAACCAGGCTTGGTAAATTTTTAAACCAGCATTCTATACTGTAACCAGTAGAGGGCAATCAGTGGCTTCAATGAATAAAAAGTGCATATGAGTGTATCGTGTGTGTATGTATATATACATATATACATACATATATATATATATATATATATATATATATATATATATATATATATATATATATATATCTATATATATATATATATATATATATATAAATATATATATATATATATATATATAGTCTAAATTTAAGAGTTTATTCATTTGGTTTAAGTACTGCAGTGGTATATATATATATATATATATATATATATATATATATATATATATATATATATATATATATATATATATATATATATATATATATATATATATATAGTCTAAATTTAAGAGTTTATTAATTTGGTTTAAGTACTGCGGTGGTGGTGCTGCGGTAGCGTTGTCACCTCACAGTATGATGTTGTCCTGTTCGATTCTCAGCTAAACCATCTGTTTTGAGAAATGCACGAATGGGCGTACCTTTGTTGAAGGTTGTGCGTCAGAGCTGGCAACTCGGTACATAAAAATTTTCTGCCAATCATTAGCGGACCGGAGTTCCGCTGTGGCGACCCCTAACCGGGAAAAGCTTAAAGAAGATTCATTTGGTTTAAGTAAACTTGATCTAAACTCATTTGGTCTAAATGCAGTAGCAGTAAGTTTGGATTTAAGTATTACACTGTGTGTTTCATAGAGAAATGCACGTTTTGGCCGTGTACATTTAGAGTCACACAGCTATAGGTATGCTGTAATGTGGGCGTTCTTTGTGAGCTCTCACACTGTTGATTGTGGTAGTTTGCTGTTTTTCCCACTGATGTGTACTCTTTGAGTTGGAGTTGGAATATGTAATTAGCAGATTGAGTGGGGATGCATGGGACATCCCCTTTTTTGATGTTTTTTTCAACGTTTTGAGTTTTAAATAAAATGAGTTTAGATGTACTGAATTTAATGGACGATGGAGCTAGGAGGTAGAGCAACATAAACAACATATATATATATATATATATATATATATATATATATATATATATACAGAGAGAGTGAGAGAGACGACTCAGTGGTGCAGTGGTAATGTTTTTGCCTCACAGCAAGAGGTTCTCCAGTGTGATTCTCGACTGGAGTGCTGTCTGTGTGGAGTCTGCATGTCCTCCCTGTGTTCATGTGGGTTTGCTCCAGTTTCCTCCCATGTTACAAAGACATGCATCTGGAGCATTTCTTACTGGGCCTGCACTGAAAATTGTCTTTGTTCCAAATCGGACTTTCCTAGTAAACAAATGTCAAATATAGATATGTGTGTGTGTATATTATTAAACACACACTTTTTAAGTGAATTAGAGCAACATTTAAATGTTGCGTTGATTTGGGGTAGTTGCTCATCATTATTTCTTCTGGATTTTTCTAGTATTCTTGAGCAAAATTTTTACCCTTGAGAGCAAGATAAAGGACGTTAGAGGGTCTTTAATGACATGTGTGCATGTTTCTGTTTATGTGTGTGTGTGTGTGTGTGTGTGTGTGTGTGTGTGTGTGTGTGTGTGTGTGTGTGTGTGTGTGTGTGTATCTGTGCACATTGTGGAATGGGTTGTGCCACATCTTGGATGAGTGTGTATGCCTTACACCCATGGTGTACCTGGATATGATCTATCTTTCCTGTGGCCCTGCACTAGATTAAACAGGTAATCATAGAATGAAAGAATGTACTTCTGCTACAACCCTGAATCCTTAATGCTCTCCAGTCTGCCTGCCTATTCCATTATGAGCATTGATCATTAGTTAAGGTCACGTTTATTTTTTCTCAGATTAAAGGGTTGTGGCACACCTCCATTAGGTGCCACAGATTTTTGGATGAACTTCTACAAAATGGTTTAGCATAGTGGTTGCTAACCGTGCTAATAGAGATGACATTTGGCTTGTTACTTACAGCAAGGGAGTTGTATCTAGATTTTTCCAGATGCAGTTCCCTAATAGGCTCCTTCCCACATCATTTTCATAATGCCGACAAAGGGAAAACAAGTAGACAATCTCTCACACTAGCCATTAACTACTGTACCATGTTGTGTCACCTCAATCGCCTACTGCAAAGGTATGATGCCACGTCCCCTCCACCTGCTAATACTTCATGAAAAAATCAAAAACCTATAAATCTACAGTTTGGGTCCAAGCATCAACCACACCTTGACAATACAGGAAAGCAAAAATATTTTCTTCTGTGTAGATCATAGCCTTAATGTGAAGTTACCAGAGGTTGATTAATTGCACATGATCAGAGGTACAGTGATTCACTGGAGATATTAATTAAAGTTCTAAGTTTTTCTCTAGATCGTTTTTCCACCATGCCTATCAACTTTAATACTCCTACAGCTGTTCTTGATCCCATTTGCCCTCTCCCCATTGCAAGAATAGCTCAGTAACTGTTGGCAAGAATAGGTATTAAACTTAGGTACTGTCATCCTGGCAGCCATAGATAGTGATAGTATTTTAGTTGGCATTATCTCCTGCTTTGTTTCATGCAAGAATAAAAACATACATTTACTGTGAGATGCACAGTTTGTTGGGTGTACATATCACATCTTATCTGCTGCATGCTAGAATATCCACCTCTGTTTGGCATCAGTAAAACACTGGGCCAGGGTACCTCTCTCCCCAAGATGGGTGCCCACTCTCACCCTAGCTTCTTCAGTACCTGGGCCACAATTTGATCTGAGAGTCATTTTAGTCACAGGGCTTCATTCCCATGTGGTAGGGAGCCAACAGAATTAAGCTGATGATTTATTTATATACTAGTCTAATAAATGAATTGGTCCTTCATGGACGTTTTTCAGTCATGATGTGGTGGGCTTCAAGGACAAAGATAAATGTTACACATACTGGCAGTCTTTGTAAATCAATCAGTCAACTGGGGGAGGAAACAACAGTACATCCACACAGGCATAAGAAGGACAGACAAACAATAACCAGAGGTTAGGATTAAACCTCAGACGATGGAGCTAGGAGGCAGAGACCTTACCAACTAAGCCACTGCACAGTCATAAAACATGAGCATTAATCATTAGTTAATTGTTGAAATGAAATGTTTTCAGTGTGGCAATATTATATTAAAGACAAATCTTATCTTAATTACTGAGGGAGGATGCTTGCACAATGCACCTAAGCTATGGTTTACCTCCTGCACACTTACTTTATCTCCCAAACAATACTGTCAGAATTCCTGTGGGTGGGCCTGGGACTCTTAACCACAATCTCTGTAAAGCTCCCTTGTGAGGAATCTCTTAATGCTAGAAAAGCAGCTGTAAAGACCAGAAACAAATAAGCCAGCATTGTTCCTCTGCTGTGAGGGTCTGCCGATGTGGTTGCTTTAACTCCCTGCAAAGATTTTTTTGTCACTAGCTTTTGCAGTATACACATCAAAGCATATTAGCAAGTAATCCAACAGACTTTTTATGTTTAATTCAGCCCATGCTTCATTACTCAGTATGCCATGGATTTCTCCATTGAGAGGAAATGATATAGCACATATACTATTGTTTTATTCTTGTGTGTATTGCCATGGTTTATACAATGCATGTTAAGGATCCTTGTTTTACAGCTGGGGCTCAGTTTTGTATTATAAACCTGTTGTATTCATTCTGTGGCTGTTTTGACTTTTCTGTTGTTGTTTTGCATAGCAGAGTTGTCCATTGTCAAATAACATGGATGAATCAATGACAGAATTTACTACTTCAATCATGCCTTCACTCACATGCTTAGCTCATCAGTGTGGCAGCTTTCCTCATGTTTCCGTATGCCAGATGAACAGTGATATTTCTAGTCTCTATTCACCCCAACAGTAACAAACCACTTTTGAAGTGTCTAAGTATAACCTACAAAAAATGGTTCCTCCATTGCAGTGATAACTGCAGAGGATCTATCTTACAGCTAAAGCACAGTTAATAATAGAGTTAATTTACTTTGTTAATGTGTCTCAGCTGTGTACAGTCAACTGCTTTTATTTACAACTGCTGTTGACATACCTGTCTATAACAATGTTGAATGCATTCCCTAGGTACTTATGCCATTTCATCTGACATTTGAAATGCATGTAATTGTTTTGTGTTGGCCATATGGCACAGGATGTGGCTGAAAAGGGTCCTGTACCAGTCCACTCACCTAATAAATAAATAAATATGCTCATAATACTCAGTCCTTTCCTAGCATCTGGATGCTGAATTTGCAGTGTGGTCTACAAACTGTGCAGAAACAAGATCCTCCAAATATTGCAGATTTCTGCAGTGCAGAGATATATCACTACAGCACCAACACATACATGGTCATTCACCTGCAGTAAAGCAGGGAGGGCTCATATACCCACATGGCTCTCTCAGCATTCAGGCCACCTGGACATAATGTAGATAGGTCACCACTGCTGCATTCTTCATCACCAGAACTACAGTGTGTATATATTTATTCTATTCAATGCTGAGGTAGGGCAGTCTTTCACAATATTCATGTTAATTATGAGGACACTGTCATTTTCCAAACCCTAGAAGCCTGATGCATGTGGCAGATTGAGGCATGCCATCAAATACTGTACCCGTTAATTGGAACTAGAAAACAAGTCAGAAAGTGAATCATGAACACTTTTTCATTCTAATTTATGTAAAATATATAGACTGTTTAAGCCATTTGGTTTACATAGAGCATTTTCATATACAATCTGAGTGAAAGAGGATGGAGAAATAAGTCAGAAAAAGGGGCTACACTAAAGAGAAAAAAGTATCTTATGCAAGTATTTAGTGCTTTAATTCCTTTGTTTCATGCAATGCTCCCCCCTCTCAGCTACACCCCCAACAGCACTGTTCACCAGATGATTCCTAGCTTGTGGCTCTACGGTCAATATTTGCTAAAGGAATTTTAATGGTGATGATAGAGGAATTGAGGTGAGCAGGAGGAGGGGGGAGGCATAATGAGGCAGCCATATGGCTCTATTTACACTGGAGGGGGGCCAGCTGCCAGGCTGCTTTTCTCTATTGTGCAGAGGGTACGCTAGAAAAAGGGGTGGTGACTCAAGAGGGCTGAATTCCTCTTGAGGCTGGAAACCAACACACGTGTCCTATTGTCTCAGGGGGCAGGCTGTCCCATTCAGCGGGCCTCATACCAGTTAGGTCTCAACAATACCAGACAGTTGGGACAGGCTTTGTTCCTCAACTGATCTTCTCCTCCCCCACCAAAGAATAAAAAATTCCACTAGGCTGTTGCTGCACTTCAGCTATTTTTCCACCAGTAACAGGCATGTCAAGTACAGTAGATCTTTAGTAAGATATTTATTTTCCATTTTATCCAGCAATGTACTTTCAAGAAAATATCACCAGCTCTTTCGCTTTACAAAAGGTACCAGTATGGTGTGTACCTTTTGAAAAATATAATACATACTTATTTCATCCTTCCCAGTTTTCATGTCACTGTATTTGACATTAATAAAATTTAAAAATGACATGAGAGAGTAACGTCAACATTGAATATTCTTAAAGCTAAGGTTCTTCAAAGAAACTATCTCCAGCTCTGTTCTTGTAAATAAGGTATCAGTTAAGCTTAGACATTTTGAAATATATAATACATAAATATTCTATCTTTCTCAGTTTTCATGTCACCATATTTTTAATTAATAATATTTAAAAAAATGACAGAGAGAAAGTGACTGCTGAATATACTGCAAGCTGCAGCAAACTATAAAGGTCAGTGGTTTGTACTAAGCTGTCACCTGATCTTCAAATGTCCAGATTGGCTACGTTTGTTGTTAATAATATTACAAAAAATTGATATGAGAGAGAAATGTGATTACTAAACATATTAGGTTTTTCTTAAAAGTTTTATTTTTAGCTTTGTACTTTTATATAAGGTATCAGTCCATTTTGCACCTTTTGAAATGCATAATACAAAACAATTTCATCCTTCTCAGTTTTCATATCACCCTATTTGCTGTCAGTAATATTTAAAAAATATCAAAACAGAAATGTGATTAGTGAATATACTAAAAAGTACAGAAAACTGCAAAGGTAAAGTGATTTGCACTAATCTGTCACCTGATCCTATAATCTTGTGCCTTCATGTTACTTAGAGAATTGGCTTACTGTACATCAGTATCCTGACTGGAGAATGAAAGTTCTACAGTAGGGTATTAATGTACAAGTAATGCCTGCCGAAAAACAAGTCCACCGCTTCACGGCAGCATATCAAGCTGCTGTAGAGCTCGGACTGAGAAAACAAAACGGCCACCATTATTTTACTCTCGCTAAACAATGCTTTTGCTGTTTAGCGACTGTAAAACGTAAACAAAAAAGAAGACAACAAAATAAGGATACTAGTGTGTGTGTTTATGTCTGTGTGTGAGTGTATGCATGCATGTCATTGAAAGTGAGAGTGAGTGAACTGTTATTTACACTCACTAAGCAGCACTTTTGCTGTTTAGTGAGTGAAAAATAAAAAAAGGAAAAAAATTAAAATAAAGTTCGTGTGTGAGAGTGTATGCATGTATGACAGTAAGAGAGAGAGTGATCGACCAAGTGAAGTGTGTGTTTCTGTCAGCATGTATGAGTGAATGCGTGCATGAAAACAGAGAGAGAGAGAGTGTGTGTGTGTGTGTGTGTGTGTGTGTGTGTGTGTGTGTGTGTGTGTGTGTGTGTGTGTGTGTGTGTGAGAGTGAGTGAGTGAAGTGCAAAAGCGATCCAGCAATCTCCTGGTTGCATGTGTGAGAGAGAGTGAGGAAAGAATGATCTCTGCCAGCGCTTAGAGAATGGGTTCTCTGTAAAATTGTGTTTTACTTACTTATATATTTTTTAAGTACTATTTTACTTTTTTAATATATTTTGGATGTAAAATGCTTCCTCCAACACCATTAACATATACTATAGCAAGTATGAAACCTTAGGCGCAAGAACTATTTTGCATCCAAAATATATTAAAAAACAAAATAGTACTTAAAAAATATATATAAGTAAGTAAAACCAACCAAAAAAATTGAACCAACAGTCCTTTAAGGTCCAAGCTGCAGAAATATATACAGTATAGCAGAAAAATAAAAGAAAACAGCAGGACCACCACAGCTAATGGCATAAACTTTAATAGAAGACAAGTGCTTTCACATTTTCAGACAAACGCTTCATCAGATCTAAAAACCACAACTCAGATAACCATTTAAATACACATGATCAACCAATCCCCATCATGCTCTAAAATCATGGCCAATCAAAAATATTCTCTCAATAAATTAATCTGCGTCCCTCCAAAGGTGGTTTTCATGGAACAGATCCATTTAAACCTGGATATCAATCTGCCTGCAATTTTAAAATCCATTGTAATTCAGCTTTCTCTGTAATGTTCACTAAATTACCCCCTCTACAGTTAGAATATACACATTGTAGCACTCTAAAAGCAAAAGTATGTCCCTGATATTCTATATTATGCTTATCTAGTGCGTTTTTAACATTGCCTTCCTTAATGTCATACAAAGGCCTCATTATTCTATCTTTTAACTTTTTGTTAGTTTTTCCTACCTAGAAACTTATGCACAGATCACATGTAGCTAAATAGACAACAGTTTCAGTACAACAATCCATGTAGGCATGAGGTTTAACTACAAAGTTCAATCTTTGATGTTAAAAAACATGTTCCTTAGAAATGAATGCACATGCATGGCATGTTCAACAGGCATATGTGCCAGTTCTTGTTGATATTATGTTAACTCTATTATTCTTCTTTACATTTCCACACAATTGTCTCTTTAGGTTCAAGCCATTCCTAAAGGAAAATCTGGGTGATTCACCTACACATTACGCTGTTTTCTCATCTGTTATTAGATATTTCCAATTTTTGTGTATGATATCACAAATGGGAGCTATATTATTGGTATATTTAGTAACAAATCTTAGTCAACACAACAATTTTACAGAGAACCCATTCTCTAAGTGTCATAATGCATTCCAGTGTGTGTGTTAATGTGTAATTAATGCCCTTCCATGGGGTGTAGAGGCCCTCGGCCTCCAGCATCAGGCCTCACAACACCCCTGGGTGGGCATTAATTACATATTAACACACACTCTGTTGGGCATTATTGATTGCCTAATATTTTGCTAATGGTTTACCTTTACAATGTCACAAATAACATGTGCGACTCATCATATATCTGACTGTAAAGGTTGGAAACTGTACTTTCAAATGCTGAAAACAAAGAAAGTGCTAAAAATGAATCTGACATTCTGAGAACGTTGAATGTTTTCAAAACACCTGACATTTCCGGATGTTTCCAAACATCGTTATGCAGGGGGGTAAGCCCCCCTGCATCTCCCAGACCCCCTGCTAATTTAATATACTAACTTTGAGATCGCACTACAGTGAGGGAAGGGGTACATGTTCTGATCCCCACTGTAGTGCAATCTCCACTCAGAATGCTGAATCCACATGAGCGAATGCAGACTGGCATTCACTCATTTGTGATTTTGGCAATTTACAGTTCGTTATTATGAACTTTGAATTGCATTTTTGCACATCTGGCTGTTGCAGCTGTACACTTCAACCTCATGAAGGTAAACCTTTGCTAACAATATGCACTAGATTTGGGGTGTTTAATGAGAAATGCTACCAAACCAGGAAGCATTTCTGGTTCAGATGTAAAGGCACCTAGCGATGTTACACACAGCAACCAGATTATTTAACAGGAAACATTTCAAGGGGCAACCAATAACAAACAAAAAAAAAATAAAAGAATTACGTATGGACAAAACTAAATGGTTGCGATGGAACTGGTGATAGTTTCTGCGTGCTTAATAACTTGGTTGATGATGATGATGATTACCAGTTACAAAACTGTAAATATTCTAGAAAAGGTCTCAGAATGTGCAGTTCAGGATTATCTGTCTTTATTCTTTCAATTTTCTTTTTTCACTTCATTAAGTCTTTTCAGTCTTTCCCAGACTTTGTCACTATTATAGTTTTATTTTCTTTCTTCATCTTTTCTGTTCTACTGTGTTTTCATGAGAACCCAAAAATCCATCCATTGCCAAACAGTTAATCAAAACAGTTTATCTGAATAAAATATATGTTAGACCCTGAAGGATATCTGTGTCAGATGTGTTTTCTACTATGGCCCAGTTTGCAGTCATCTGAAAACTTTGTCAGCCATAACCTTCCTGTGTTTGCTTGTACTGGAAAAGTAGATGCCAAACAAGAGTGGGCCCAGGACTGAGCCCTGTGGTACACCACTTGTGACAGGCTTTGAGTCTGACATGGCGCCAGCAACTCTGACCCTGTGGGTTCTGTCACTCAGCCAGTTTGCAACCCATCTTGTGATGTATGGGTTAACATTTAAGCTGATGAGTTTTTCAATGATACCCGAGTGGGGTATTGTATCAAAGGCCTTCGCCAGATCGAGGTAGGCTGTATGGACTGCCTTTCCTCATCAATGGCTTTGGTGACTGTTTCAAAAGTCAACCAAGTTTAGAAGGCATGATCTGCCTTTGACAAAGCCAAACTGGGCTGGATCTAAAGTCTGCAAATTCCTATGTCTTTATTTATGAGGTCCATTATGATCCTCTCCATGGCTTTGCAGATAAGGCTTGTCAAGCTAATGGGCCGGTAATTTCCAGGGTCGGTGGAGGCACCGCCTTTGTGAAGTGGGACCACAGTTGCAGTGCGCCACTCCTGGGTACGTATCCAGAGGTAAGACTATGATTAAACAGCTGTCCTAGCTGTGGGTTTAATTCCTCATTGAGTTCGTGGAGCACACAGCCAGGGACACCATCAGGTCCCATGGATGCTGTGTTTTGTTGATTGGAGAGACCAGATCTCACTTGGGCGTTGGAGATGTTTGGGGGCTGCAATCGCTTGGTATAGATATCTCTCCTTTTGGGGGGGAGGGAGAAGTTTGCACTGAACCTGTCAGCCAGTATGTTGGCAATGTCTGTAGGATCAGTAATCTTCACATCATTTTGAACTAGTTCTGAGCATATCTGGGAGTTTCCTCCCAGGTTTCTAACATAGCTAAAGAAGGCCTTATGATTGTCTTTTGAGTCTTTAGCTATTTTTCTCTCAAAATTTGCTTTGGATGATTTTATGAGAGCTCTTAGTTTTTTACTTATAGTGATCAAGGGTGTCTTACCTTTTAAGGATTTTGCTCTATCTTGTAGTAGCTTCCTCCTTTTGTTGTAGAGTTTGTTTATGGCTGGGGTCCACCAGAGTGGGCGCTTGCCTTTGGTACAAAAGGTCATTGTTTTGCTTGGGATTGCCTTATCCATGCAGTCCTGCAGGTGCTGGTAGAAGGCATTTGTAAGTGATTCAGCGGCTTGAGTACTGTTTTCCGTCGGCTCGGGGGCCTTAAAGGAGACCACACTAGTCTTTAGAAGTGTGAAGTCGGCTTTCGAAGTTCTTTACTGTGGTCTTTTATTTCAGGTGGGGTGGGATGAGGACCTCCAGCGAGATTAGTTTGTGATCTGATCTCACCAGTGAGGGGTATACTTCGGTGTTGAACATTGTGCTCCCATGTTCGTGATGATGAGATCAAGTATGTTTTCTCCTCTTGTGGGGATGGTGACTAGTTGTTCCATGGCATTTGAGTTTATGAATTCCAGGAACTTTTGGGCTAGGGTGTTTGGGCTTGAGTAGTGTTCCCAGTCTATATTAGGGTAATTGAAGTCACCTAGTATGATGGTGTTTGGTGATACATTTATCCCTCTAGTGTTTTCAGGAAGGCCATGTGAGGTTCCTGAGTTTGTGAGGGTGGCCTGTAACATGCTACAATTTGCAGAGCAGTCTTGCCTATGGTTAATTGCACCTGGATGGTCTCCGATGCATCGTGCGTTGCCACCAGTCTTGAGGTGTGGGTGTCTTTGATGAATATGGATACCCCCTCCTTTCTTGGTATTGTCCGGATTTTGGGGCGGGCATGATAAGAGGTAAAACCTGATAGTGCTGGGGTGCTCTCAGGAGCCTTGAACCAGGTTTCTGTCGCTGCACAGACATCGATGTTCTCCATACTGAGAAGGGCCTCGAGTGCGTGCATTTTGAGATTTAGACTTCTGGCATTGAGCAGCATTACCCTTAGTTTTTTTCCTTTTTTGTGTTCTAGGGTGGTAGGTTTAGAATTTGAGCCTTGCCTAAAAAAGGCACTATGGGGGTGGCAAGAGCCTTTGCCAATATCCGGAATCCCAGGGGTGACAGGTGCAAGCCGTCCCTTGCGAAGCAGCGTGGCTTGTCCAGCATGTCATCCCAGGCAGACAGATATTGGTATATTTAGTAACAAATCTTACTCAACACAACAATTTTACAGAGAACCCATTCTCTAAGTGTCATAATGCATTCCAGTGTGTGTGTTAATGTGTAATTAATGCCCTTCCAGGGGTGTAGAGGCCCTCGGCCTCCAGCATCGGGCCTCACAACACCCCTGGGTGGGCATTAATTACATATTAACACACACTCTGTTGGGCATTATTGATTGCCTAATATTTTGCTAATGGTTTACCTTTACAATGTCACAAATAACATGTGCAACTCATCATATATCTGACTGTAAAGGTTGGAAACTGTACTTTCAAATGCTGAAATCAAAGAAAGTGCTAAAAATGAATTTGACATTCTGAGAACGTTGAATGCTTTCAAAACACCTGACATTTCCGGATGTTTCCAAACATCGTTATGCAGGGGGGTAAGCCCCCCTGCATCCCCCACACCCCCTGCTAATTTAATATACTAACTTTGAGATCGCACTACAGTGAGGGAAGGGGTACATGTTCTGATCCCCACTGTAGTGCAATCTCCACTCAGAATGCTGAAGCCACATGAGCGAATGCAGACTGGCATTCGCTCATTTGTGATTTTGGCAATTTACAGTTCGTTATTATGAACTTTTGAATTCGTACTTTTGCACATCTGGCTGTTGCAGCTGTACACTTCAACCTCATGAAGGTAAACCTTTGCTAACAATATGCACTAGATTTGGGGTGTTTAATGAGAAATGCTACCAAACCAGGAAGCATTTCTGGTTCAGATGTAAAGGCACCTAGCGATGTTACACACAGCAACCAGATTATTTAACAGGAAACATTTCAAGGGGGCAACCAATAACAAACACAAAAAAATAAAAGAATTACGTATGGACAAAACTAAATGGTTGCGATGGAACTGGTGATAGTTTCTGCGTGCTTAATAACTTGGTTGATGATGATGATGATTACCAGTTACAAAACTGTAAATATTCTAGAAAAGGTTTCAGAATGTGCAGTTCAGGATTATCTGTCTTTATTCTTTCAATTTTCTTTTTTCACTTCATTAAGTCTTTTCAGTCTTTCCCAGACTTTGTCACTATTATAGTTTTATTTATTTTCTTTCTTCATCTTTTCTGTTCTACTGTGTTTTCATGAGAACCCAAAAATCCATCCATTGTCAAACAGTTAATCAAAACAGTTTATCTGAATAAAATATATGTTACATTAATATTTCCAAGACTTACATGCTTGAGAATCATCTAGTTTAAGAACAGTTTTGTCTGGTGCCTGAATTAATTGCATTTGGCCAGGTGAACTATGTGATGTCTCCTGCCCCAGGCCCATGTAATGTCTGTGGCTGTTGCTTAGCCTCCCTGACATAGTGAATGTCTGGCCTTAGAGCTGACACAGTTTGGTAGCACCCTGGAATTATGTTTTTCCAAACGAATGTGTCAGTTTGGGGTTTACTGTTTTGTATATGGTATACTTTGTGGTTGATTTAAAGGGGAAGCTCACCTGCATGATTGCTATGATTTTTCTGTGGAGAGAATGAGGTGTTTGAAAGCATTTGCCTTCAAAGCTGACATGTGACAGTTGGTAACCTTTGTATGGAACTGCTACATAGCTTGCTGGCTGGTACTATTGTTTGGTGGCTGTACTAAGCTGAAAATGAATTACACACTGATTAAAATCTTCTAATGTCCTCTTGCATTGTGTTAAATTCTGAATAAATCACTTACTCAAATTAAAACATCTGGGTCATACTACAAAACAGGTAGGTTTAGCTAGTGTCCTTATCCAGTTGACAAACCTAAATAAAACTGAATTGATTCATGCCATTTTGGATATAAATGACTTTTTGTTTAATTTAAGACATTCATATTTTCAGTGCTAGAAGTATGCAAATGATGCTCTATGTACCTATTTAGAATGTAAGTGTCTGAGACTTGAACTAGGAAAAGCATGCTAGGCCCCAGTTTGCTTTCAGGTTACTGGTATTACTGTAGATGGTGAATCTGCAATATCCATTACAGTAAATTGGTTCACGTCTGCTCTGTGGAAGTGGGGTAGTAGTCAAGAGCAGGATGCTTCTACTTTTCACTTGTTGGGAGGGCAGAACTTTCTATACAAGCAATGTCTGATGCTGGAAACTTATGTGCTGCAAGAGGTAGACAGAATTTTTAAAATAATGTTATTTTATTTGTTTGTTAATCAGGTAAACCCACTAGGCACTTCTGTTGGGGGGGTGACTCAGAAGTGCTTTCAAGGTAAATGACTATCTGTTCAGAGTGACACCGTAAGCAGGTGGACATTATACAAATCAAACTCAGGACTATAGGATGAAGGTCATAACATTAATGGTGTGTACTGAACTGCAATGTCCAAAAGTCAGAGATAGGAGTGGATGAAAGCATGCATACTTTCCCACAATGACCTAACTGCTTGCCATGTATTCCAGTGAAACTATGATGGCAAGAGCACACACTCACAAGGACACACACGCAGACATCTGCTCATGCATGGCACACATGCCCACACATGTACACACACACACACACACACACACACACACACACACACACACACACACACACACACACACACACACACACACACACATACACACGT
The DNA here is from genome assembly GCF_019279795.1 of Protopterus annectens. Lineage (NCBI taxonomy): Eukaryota > Metazoa > Chordata > Ceratodontiformes > Protopteridae > Protopterus > Protopterus annectens. The sequence continues at coordinate 12,477,916 of NC_056728.1, forward strand.
ATACACAAGCATGCACACAGACAAACACATGCATGTGTACACACATCCACATGCATGTGTACACACATTCACGTGCATGGAAGCCCACACTCAGTGAAATGGCCTCCAGATTCTCATGGGACTTCTCACACCCCAGAGTTGTTACAAGTAAACAAAATGACAGATAATGTACTCATAATTGGGCACTCAGAAGCACCCAGAAAACAGAAGGTAGTGGCTAGACAGAAACAAAATAAATTTAAAAAAGTAAAAAAAAAAGAAAAAAGTAAAAAAGTACATCACATAAGCATACAAGAAGAAGCAATGCTTACATAACTGTAATATTAAGAAATGAATTAGTATCATGTAAACAATGCAATGTTATTTAAAAAATACAATTTGCAGCATGAATAATATGAGCAGAGCCCACTGTTCTCACAGCAAAGAGCATAGTAGTATGTGATTATAACCAGAAGACATGTTCATTGTACTGGCAATCTACACTACACTGACTGCATGTTGTTACGGGTATATGTATATTTATGCATTTGTTGCCATGTTTCCTCTTTGTGACTAGATTTATTTATTCTTTATCTGCACAGTATATAGATTTCAAGAAGATCTTATGGAAGAAAGGTGGCACACAGACTCTTAAGTAGATTGGGGAAGTAATCATTTGGGTAAGATTAGTGGTCATTGCATAAAGAGTGGTATAAATCAAGCCAATCATACAATTTAGTTTTATTTAATTTGCAAGCCATGTAAGTGGACCGGTCCCCTGTGAACCTTTTTCAGTCATGATGCAGGCCTCAAGAACAAGGGGTTATATAATACATATGGATAATTTAGAGCAGATAACTTTACCAACATGTTTTGGGGAACAGCAAGAAGCAAAAGAATATAAAGAAAACTCAGTCGGAGAAATGACACATAACTTCCATAAAGTGAACAACAAGAGAGTAGGAATGTATGCATTCCTTAAGGCAAACTGAAGTGCTATTTGCTATAAAAACAACAAAAAAGTATAGCTTATATGTCTCTCGGACAGGAAGCAGAAACCTAAATGAAATTAGAGAAAGGTTAATTAGCTTGAGTAATTTAGAGAACATACACAGCACTTCACCCTGCTATCTTGGTTGATTTTTTGTTACCCTAGTAATTGGGGAGTTCCATGGACCTTTTATAGTTAATAGCTAGGAGCAAAAGCACAGTGATGTAAAGTTAATATGAGTGTTACCCAAGCAAAGCAATGTCTTTTGGCTTCTCCTGATTAGGGGTTGCCACAGTGGATCACCGGTCTGCAGATTGATTGACAGTGCCCAACCTTCACAGAAGGCACATGCGAGCGTGTGCACACACACACACACACACACACATACACACACACACACACACACACACACACACACACACACACACACACACCTACTTGCATGTCTTTAAAACTCACTCAGCTGCAGGGAGGACATGCAGACTCCACACAGAAGGTGCTTCTGCCAATAATCAAATTGTGAGAACCTCTTGCTGTGAGGCAACAATGCTAACCACTATGACCAAACTAATACGAGTGTTACCCTAGCTTGATAAATTAGAAAATATAATATTCATATGTAGCTACTAGGCTTGATGCCAAGAAGACTATATAAATCTTAAATAACTTCCCAGAGCACTGTCTGGTTAAGTGACTTGCTCAGAGCCGTACAATAGGCAAATTGAAGTGTAGGGAATAAAACCCAGGACACAGGTTAAGACAATACAAAGATAACACTTTACAGAGAATATTAAAAAAAATAACTATCTAATGCAGTAAAAGCACGTTTATATCAAGTTATTGAAAGATGAAAATAGCGAACACTATTTCATCAAACCTAAAATATCTAAACCACATAATATAGAACATTCAGAACAGCGAATTTTTTCCTTGGGAAAAAATTCACTATTCTGAAACACATACACACAACACAAGCACACATAAAAAACATCAATACACACACATACACTTATAATCCTACAACTAACCCTACACTAAACTATACATACACTACTATTTATCCACTTACCTTAACCCAAACCCTAACCCTAAGGTCTGTCACTATCGCGCACTCACCTAACCCATGCCCTAACCCTAACTCACTTAACCCGCCCCTAACCTTAATTCACCTAACCCGTGCTCTAACCCTAACTCACCTAATCCGCGCCCTAACCCTAACTCAGCTAACCCGCACCCTAATCCTAACAACCACACAATCGCACGCTTACCTGAACTTCTACCACAGCTCTGAAAATAGCGAAGCCACAGAACCGGCCAACCGAATTCTTTCCCTAGGAAAGAATTCGATGTTCTGCAGCTTCGCTATTTTCAGTGTTAGTTCAAAACGGGTCGATATTATAACATTCGAAGTTTTAAAACTTCGATGTTCTGATATAGACCCATAAAAGCCTACGAAGAATAAAATAATAAAATACTAGATAATTTTCAAACATTCAAAACAGTGATAAAAAGGCACAAGGAAAACATGGCATGGCAAATGACTTACAACTGTGGAAAACAGACGGAGAGACAAAAGATTTACAGCTGCAGAAAACAGACAGGAAATTAAGTAACACACATATTAAAGAAGGAAATAGATACTTTTACGGATAATGTTTTAGCACACTGGATACTAACCAAAGAAATAGCATTATTGCAGTGCTATGTAAAAGTCAATTTCGTGAGTATTTCTGGAAGGCCAGTGAGCCCAGGTCTGTGGCAGTGGTCTTAATTTACCTCAGTTTGAGCTCTGTTGCAAACCTGCTTAGATTACACCAGGTTTACTCTAAATAGGTATAGCAGATGAAGCCAGGGGAAACAAATAGAAAACTTCTTAAAAGTAAAATATCTGACTTGTTATACACTGGTATTAGTAATTGTCTTACAGAATAAAGATTACCAACAAGTAGGCAGTGCATACTTGGAAGCTGAGTACATGGTCTAAATTTACATCCAAATGTTCACAAAACAGAAATATTTTACTAGTTTCAAATCTTACTTTGATTGACACACTTTTTCCATTTTTTTTCCTGTGGGGACAAGTACCCCTCCCACAATGCCCATACAAAGGCCCTTTATCTCCTCTATCTTCAGACTTACTGTAATAAAATGTAACATTATTCTGTACTGGAATAAGTTGTACACTAACCGGGAATGACCTGTGTAAGTTTTGATAAAGTGCATATATGCAATGAAATGGACACTGCTCTTCTGACCCAGTACTCTGGATAGGTATTACAGTCTGCTAAGGTACTAAGAAAGCTGTAAGAATCTGAAAAGCATTTCAGAGTTGAATGGACTTTCGGGTTAGGTTACCATAAGCCAACAGTGATATTGTCACTCAGTGGTTTAAAAGAGATGAAATGGTAATACTAAAATGACAAATATGCGAGTGTGCAATTTTAAAAAAAGTGTGTTAAACTGTGCTGGGTAGGTAGTCAAGGACGAATTGGGACACTGGCAGCACGGTGAGGGAGTAAACAAGCTTTGAGACTGGGCCAGGAATGGGCAGCTCTCTAGCTTTTGGACAAGTGTGTGAGCAAAAGTCAGAAAGTCAAGAAGACAAGGCCAGTGTGGCTTTACATAAATATGAGGCTAGTAATTAGGACAAAAGATAGTTTCAACAAGAGGTGGAAAAGGTGGAGTGGTGATGTGGGCAAGGTACAGCATGAAGTGCTTAGGAACAAGTTAACAAAGGTTGTGAGAATGACAAAGACTAAACATGAAAGGAAGGTATTCAAAGGGATCAAGGGGGAAGCAAGTGCTTAGTTATGCATAGAGTAGAAAGAAGACTGACAGTGACAGAACTGGTTAGGCTAAGCAAAGAACAGAGTGAGATTGCTGAAGACTGGGAGAAACAGAGGTACTAAATAAATGTTTAGCTTCACAAAGTTAAGGAAGAGAAGGTGCTGTGCTGGAATGGAGGCAGGAAAGAATGGAGAAAACTATCAACAAACCGCAGTATAGAGGTGGAGGAGATTCATAGGGAACTGGCTACCCTTATAGGGCAAAGAACCAGGACCAGGTGGGCTACCTTCCAGAGACTTCAGAAATGTGTCCAGTATGTTGACAGACCCTCTAAAAGTGATCTTCTGTAGAACATTTTTTCATGCAGATGTGCTAGAAGGAAAAAAAAACATCCGGGGATATAAAGTTCTGTTAGTTTTACAACAATGATAGGAAAAGTAATGGAGAAAATCTTACACAATAGTTTGGTGTCCTTTCTGGAGACCAAACCCCCCTGACAGACCAACATAACTTCATAGGCAGAAATACGTGTTAAGCTATACACAAATAAAATAACATGAAAGACATGATATGGAAAAGAGAACAAGTCCATAAAAATGAATACTGCAAGATATTTAAAAATATAAATTCATCTGATCAAATCATTTACAACTAAAGGATTCTAAAACTGAATGTGGTACCCCCTCCTTGTATTCAGATAGACAGTCATAAAAGATTGTACATCATTGGTTTCCTGAAAGTGCACTATGATTGGCTTGTCTGAAGCATGGAATATAGCTGTCTGCACAAGACAGAACCAGGGTGTGCAATAGAGAAACTGCCCAAGGGCGCCAAGAGTTCATTAAACTCTTAGCCCCTCTGAGTTACCTAACCTGAGTATAGGGTTTTCACAGGTTCTTAGGTTTATATCAAGCAACTGGTTCAGTAGATCTTTAGGAGCCTAGGTACTGTATTTCCCAATATTTGAGTATGGCTTTAAAGAGTGTTGAGGAGTTAATTTATTGACATGGAGTAGTAGCTTTTTCCATAGATAGGGATTCTTTGCGGAAACTATCTATCCCATAAAGTTCTGTTAATATTTTGATGAAAGTTTAGGTCAGTGGTGTGTATATTGATGGTATTGCCAGAAGTCTGAATATGTGAAATGTCTAGCAGCACTGGGTCCTTTCAAGCCTTATAGGCCAAACAAAAGTCACCTGGTAAGAGTCCGTAGGAGGTAAGAGTATAGGTACAGAGGGTGTAGAGACTCTGGGCATTTTGAGGAGCTCACAGCTGACATTTCTTTGGTCAAGAATCATTGATTTTTCTAGAGTTGTATAATATGTTTGGAAATGTATGTGCTAAGGAGTATGATATTCTATTATGGAATAGCTTAGGGAAGAATAGAGGGGACAACTTCTTTGGAGCTGGTCATTAGTTGTACTACATGGAAGGATTTCCTAATTATATTTTCTAAATGGTGGTCAAAGGAAAGTTTGTTATCCATGAATTTATCAAGGTCTCTAATGACAGTGTTAATACTGAGGGAGGTGTCCTCTATGCAGTAGGTACAGTGGTGTTTCCGCTCCCCAAATACTGAATTTTTTTTGTACTTAGCTTTAGTCAGTGCTCTTGACACAAGGAATTGTTGCAAGTTAGTCCCTATTGTAGGATATGGGTATCTGCTGGACAGTTAATGACCACAGTGAATTTATAGTCATTTGCAAACTTTGTAAACAAGAGACCCTTGTTGTCCACTTGGTCATCAGTACTGCAAATGACGAAGAAGAGTGGACCCAGTACAGAACCCTGTGGGATACCACTGGTGATTGGATTTATAAAGGGCAGTGTACCACCAACCATGAATTTATAAGTACTGTTGTTGAGATTTCCATAAGATTATATAGGGGCTAGTATTTAAGCAGGTGAGTTTATCAATAATTCCAGAATGTAGAATGGTATGAAAAGCTTTAGCCAATTTGAGGTATACAGTCCGTACCTTCCATTCATTACCTAGCGCTTCAGTTATCATCTGAAAGGAGTCTACCAAATTTAGTAGACAGGACCTATAATTCACTAAGCTGATATTGTTTAGGTCAATGGACTGTAGACTGTTTATATCTTTATTTGTAATTTCCATAATTATACATTCTATTCCTTTGCAAACAAGAACTAAAGATGAATTATTCTTTACAAACAATGTTGGAGAGAAACTAATTCATCTTTAGGTCTTGTTATGAGTGGTAGGCCCAGCTTTCTGTAAAGGTACTGCTATGGCTGTTCTCCAAGCTTCAGGCACATTTCTGGTAAATTGGTTAAGACTGAATAGGTTTACAAGGGAATTTGTGAGGCTGTGTTTTGTATTGACTATGAGATAGTCTGAAAGTTGTCAGGGCCCCTAGAGCTAATGTTTTGGGTTTATAGAGGGCATTTAGGACTTGGTCCAAGTTAATTTCGGGGCAAGGCAGAAGCTGAGAGGTAAAGGTGGAAACAATGATTTCATTGTAGAAAAAAGTCGGAACTAAATTTGTTATTGAGTACATTGGCTATGTCCTCTGGGTGGGGCCATTAGAGGCAAATTCTGTGCACTGTTGGGTGCTAATTCTGAAATTCTTAACATAGTTGAAATGGTTTAGGCTGTCTTTGGTGGAGGTTGTACTATCCTGCTCATAACAGGCTTTACAAATTTTAATATTATGCTGAAGTTGTTTGCATAATGTTTTGAACTCATTAAAGAATTAGAGGATTTGAGTTTAATCATTATTGTGACAATTTTTTCCATGTATTGTAGAGTTTATTTACACCAGGGTTCCAAATAAGGGGCTTGTTCTTAAATATGCCCTTATACTTGTATTGTATTGTATCAACGTTTTTTTATTATGGCTAATTTCAGGAAACAATAAAACTGGTGAGCAGTCACGGAAACAGTCAATTTCTATAATTCCAAGGCAAAGCAGCAGTAGATGTAATTTCTCCAAAACATAAAACTTTTATTTCACAAACGAACAAGGTGGATAAGCGCTTTCACATACACTATGTATGCTTCTTCAGATCCTAATCCTTATAGTTAGACCACTCATTTAAATACTCTATACTCATTGAATTCATTAAGACCAATCATCCAGTACTATAATTAACCAATTAATTATTCAAATTAGTGAAATCTATCCAACTACAAGTTTTTAAAGAAATGGGTGGCTAAATTACAATCAAATACAATAGTTTTTGTTTAGAAGCTGAATAGCTTAAATAGTGCTGTAAACATTTAGAGCAGCTAAAATATTAATATTAATAAACAAATTTAAGAAAAGAATAAAAATAGAAAAAAAATTTATATATTAAAACCAGCAACAATAATCAACATACTGTCAAACAAATAACTCTATGTTGTTAAATTCATGTCTATAAAAACAGAGAATAAACCATGAACATATATTTGATTGTGAATACAAATAAATAGTCAAATGTTTGTGAAATAAATAAATAAATAAATAAATATATAAATAGATGAATGAATTAATTAACAATACATAAAATGTTACAGGGAAATTTTGAATAATGAGGCATTATACTTAAAAAATATGTGTAAATATATATATATCTCTATGATGCAGTATGAATATTTTATATTTTTTATTTTTGTACAGGAGTGTAAATAAGAGAAAGAAATGTATATGACCAGATATAAAATAATTAAATATGATAAAAAATATATGTATATATATATATACATATATATTTTTGTATATATGTGTACATATTCCCCATAAGCGCACTGAATCATCTTCTTTTTTTGAGTATTGGTTTGATGGATACATATTGATTGATTCCCGGAAATTGATGTGCTCTCAATCTAAAAATCCAGTATATTTCTCTGGTCTCTAGTAGATTAGTATTGTCTTTTTCTCTTCTATTGTTTCTTACTATTTCTAAAACTCTAAATTTAAAAAGATGGTCTTTATATTCCATGATATGTTTTGCTAAGGCGTTCTGTTCATTTGTGCGCCTTGTATCATAGGTATGATCATATACTCTATTTTTCAATTTCCTCTTCGTCATTCCTACATAAAATGCTAAACATTTTTCACAGGTGGCTAAGTATATAAGATTTTCTGTTATACATGTTGCCTCAAATTTGGGAACAAATGTATAATTTAATGTTGGGTGTATAAAATCCTGTTTACTAACTATATATGTACACATACTGCATCGTCCACATGGAAATGTTCCTAGTCTCTGTGTTTCTTTTCTATCTAAATTTGTATTTGCCTTGAAATCCGAGCATAATAGTTGTTTCAAATTTTTACTATTCTTATAGATAAATCTCGGATAAATACCTACTATATCTGTAGTTTTTTTATCTACAGTTAAAATTTTCCAATTACTCTGGATAATGCGCTTTATAATTTGACTATCATTAGTGTATGTCATAATATATCTTACTGTGGTAGAATGTTTCTTATTTTCTTGCTTGTCTATAATTCTGGCATTGCATGGCCTAGTTTTTATATCATGAGTTGTAATATGATTGTTAATTAGCATCTCAGGGGGGTTGATGGAAAAACCTCTTCTCTAATTGTCTCCACCAACTTACTATTGTAGCCTCTTTCAAGGAACAATTTTACCATTTTTTCTGTCTCCTTAAATTTCATTTCTGGCTCACTACATAATCTGTTTATTCTGATAAATTGACTCTTGATAATAGCTGGAAATACATGCCGTGGATGCATGCTATCAAAGTTCAGTATAGTATTTTTCCAGCATATTTTTCTATAAATACTTGAAATTAAACGTCCTTCTTTGATACTTAAATTTATATCTAGGAAGCTAATTGTATAGTTAGAGGCTTCCATGGTAAAATTCAGAAAAGTAGTTGTAGTGTTAAGATAATTTAGGAAGGTTTGAAATTCTGCCAATGTACCTCTCCATACAATTAGTATATCATCCACGAATCTTTCATATAGTGTAACTTTTTCAAATAGTGGATGATTAAATAAAAAGCTTTGTTCCCATTGAAAGACTACAAGATTTGCGTATGTGTTGGCGCATGGAGTTCCCATTGCTACCCCCCATTTTTGATGATATATAGTTTCCCCATACAAAAAAACATTATTGGACAAAACAATGTCAAGTAATTGACAAATAAGTGTCTGTTTATTTCTGCTGAAATTCCCTCTATATGAAATCAATTCCCTTACTGCCTGAATTCCATGGTCATTTGGAATGCAGGTAAATAAATTGCAAATATCTAAAGTAATTAATAAATGTGTATCTACTGAAAGGTGTTCTTTCAGTTGATCTATATATTTTAAAAGTGTGTATGTATCTTTCAAAATAGTTGGAATATCATTTACCAAGGGTCTCAATGTTTTTTCAAGAAAAATAGAAATATTTTCTGTGGCCCAAAATTCTCCTGAGACTATAGGTCTCATAGGTGGAGGTTCTACATGTTTATGTATCTTGGGTAGACCTTTGATTATTGGTATTCTAGGACATTCTTTAATAAAGTAATCATATAAACTTTTTCCTATCTGTTGGCACATTAACATATCATAAAGGTTCTCAGCTATATCTCTACAAATCTTGTGAAGGGTCTCTTGCGTTATTTCTAAATATGTTTGTTCATTGCTTAACATCATGAGCATAAGTTGGTTGTATTCTTCTACATTAAATATTACAACCCCACCCCCTTTGTCTGCTGGTTTAAAACTAAGGGTGGCATCATTGCGTAATGATCTTAAAGAAGTATATTCTTCATTACTTAAATTGAAATAGCAACATTTTTTATGACCATCAAAAAAGTATTCATAAATATTCTGTTCACAGACTTTTAAAAAACATTCTACATGTGTTGGTAGAGTAGGTGTAAAAACGCTTTTCTTCTTAAAGCTAAATGAATCATAAGCGTTTGATTCCGCTTGAAATTTATTGTCAAAGTGTAGCTTCAAAGCTACAGATCTCACAAACATTCTTAATTCTAAAAGAGTTTAATTTAAGTGGCTTCCCTGTGAGGGAATAAACGTTAATCCTTTGTTGAGTACGCTAGCTTCTTCATCAGTTAACACTAACCTGGAGCGGTTAAAGAAAGAACTAAAGATGAATTATTCTTTACAAACAATGTTGGAGAGAAACTAATTCATCTTTAGGTCTCGTTATGAGTGGTAGGCCCAGCTTTCTGTAAAGGTACTGCTATGGCTGTTCTCCAAGCTTCAGGCACATTTCTGGTAAATTGGTTAAGACTGAATAGGTTTACAAGGGAATTTGTGAGGCTGTGTTTTGTATTGACTATGAGATAGTCTGAAAGTTGTCAGGGCCCCTAGAGCTAATGTTTTGGGTTTATAGAGGGAATTTAGGACTTGGTCCAAGTTAATTTCGGGGCAAGGCAGAAGCTGAGAGGTAAAGGTGGAAACAAGGATTTCATTGTAGAAAAAAGTCGGAACTAAATTTGTTATTGAGTACATTGGCTATGTCCTCTGGGTGGTGCCATTAGAGGCAAGTTCTGTGCACTGTTGGGTGCTAATTCTGAAATTCTTAACATAGTTGAAATGGTTTAGGCTGTCTTTGGTGGAGGTTGTAATATCCTGCTCATAACAGGCTTTACAAATTTTAATATTATGCTGAAGTTGTTTGCATAATGTTTTGAACTCATTAAAGAATTAGAGGATTTGAGTTTAATCATTATTGTGACATTTTTTTCCATGTATTGTAGAGTTTATTTACACCAGGGTTCCAAATAAGGGGCTTGTTCTTAAATATACCCTTATACTTGTATTGTATCAAAGTTTTTTTATTATGGCTAATTTGTTATAATTATTTAAACTGCAGATGTTTTTGTTTTATTTTTGAAGATTGTAAAATTATTGTTCTTAAAACATTTTGTAATAATTTGGAGCTTTTTTCCTTGGGCCGCCACTGAAAATAGGCCTCTACCTTCTCAGACTTTCTCAATAATGAAATGTCAATAAATAAATAAATAAATAACTATTGTATTGGGACAGAGGCTTTTATTCAGAAGTTAAAGAGTGCAGAAATCAGTGGCTTAAGCTCTTACGGGATCCTCAAGGGAATGGAGTTTTTGGATTTGTTTGCATTGTCTTATGTTGGATTTTCTAGGAACAGATAAGGATCCTCATAGAAAGGGAGTTTTTGGATTTGTTTACATTTGCTTATGTTGGCCTTTCTTGGAAAAGATGATGTGATGTGATGTAATGGAATGGTGATTAGATATGATCATAGAAAGAAAGGCATTGTGTATATAAAATATTGGTGTATGTTAATGAAAGCTGGATCAAACTTCCCCTAATAGAAGATGGTACCAGCTGGTACATTAATGAAGTTAAGGAACTGCTGTGCATATTCCTTGTATGTGATGAATGTTCACCAGTTTATAGATGGGTAGTTGAAATCCAAGGGATGATAGTGTTGGGCTCAACAGTTAGGGACACTATTCCACCAAAAACACTGCCCCGTTTTACACTGCTAAAAGCATAATGGGTTCCCATCACTGTATGCACTGTCTTACTAGGGTCATTTCTTTTCAAATTACTCAAACTTGATTCTTTCTTCTACTTGTCTTTTTAAACTAAATCTTATCTCATCACAGCATACCTCTCAACGGTCCACATTTTCACAGATTATCCAGATTTATGCCTCATATGTATGATCTGTTCTTCATACAATTTATGTTTTTTTGAAAAGTGAGTGGGGAGTGAATTCACTAAATAATGACATACATCTGAATTTCAGACTTCATATACATCATAAAAGGCATGCTATGACAAATCCTTTTACTTTAGCAACTTTCTAAGTTTATAAGAGCAATATTTAAAATCTGTCCCTATTTTTGGGCCATGGTTCCCCATTATTGTAGGCTTTGTCCAGATTCCTTGCACTAACAGATTGAGAAGCATGCATCACGGTTTGATCTTCATTCTCATACTGACAATACTTACATACTTAAATGTGTTTAAAACAGACTACATCAAATCAGCCATGCTTCTCTAACCTTAGGAACTAAAATGATGCTACACACTGCAGCCCACTATTAGCAGGTTAACTGACAAGAAACAGTTTTGCATCCAGTTTCTTGTAATGCCACTAGAGCACAACCATATGGCAGTGCTTCTACCAATCCAGTGTTACCTATTTTTCTCACTTATACTCACTTTTCTCACCATTTCATTCTCATCATTTTATTCTGTTATCGACCTGTTAATGCCTGTTCCTGTCCACTGGGATGCTGCCTCTCTTTATCTTGCACTTTTCCTGAAGAATGACTGTCAGCCTTTCTAACTGAGTTTATGACTAGATATGACTGTATAAATGAAGGACTAATGTGTTACATAACAAGTCTACTGCCATAAGTACCAAGAGCACTTTTCACCTGCCCTTGTCCTCTGTCAGCACGTTATCCCATGAAATTAAACTCAGGCAGAAAGATGGTAACAGAATGACTTTGGCCGTTTTCATTTTACAACCCCTACTGGTTGGATAGTATGCTGGGGTCATTTAAGTACCTCTACAGCAGATATCATAATCATTTTTTAATTTCAGTTTTTTTAATAGTTCTGTTCTTGTAGATACACCATTCTTGGTCAGGCATTTATATTTCCTGTTTACTGGCAGTCCTGGTTAGCTTCAAATTCTCTCTCTTACTACAGCATGACAAATATGGACAGAAACTCAGGGCAGGCTACATCTAACTTTTCCCATGCCAGCTTATACAAGGAGTCAGACATGAGCTGTTTAAATAATTTAAGATACAGTGAATGTACTCACCTTACAGATGTAACTCCACCACCTGAATATGTTTCCTTTTTTTGTGAAGTCATGTTTTTTTTACCATAGCATAGTTTTGCAGAGTTATTTTCTAGAGAACTACTTTTTCACATTTGTTAAAATGAATGTTTAGAACATTTTAAATTATGCATAACAGTCACAGCTGTAAAATAATCTTTCACATAGCACAGGTAGAACTCATCAGTGTTAATTACCTAATTCGGGACTTGTGATTTGTAATTGCAGAGAGCTTCGATATTTTGCTTACTTGCAGCACTGCCTCTGGGACTGTGACAGTTTGGTTAATTACACAGTCTCCCACAGACCCATAGCATGACGAGTAATTACCAGCTGGTGTGTGTATCTTCATGTGGCAGAGAGTGTGGGTGACAAGGCAGTCTCCCATCTGTTGTTTTTTTTATCCTTTTGTAATATCAACATGTATACAGGTAAAAGTTTTGCATATGGACTAGTAATGAATGAGTGCCCATAAATTATTCCTTGTCTGGTATGATTAATACTATTGTACAGTGAGCACATATGTGTGTGTGTGTGTGTGTGTGTGTGTGTGTGTGTGTGTGTGTGTGTGTGTGTGTGTGTGTGTGTGTGTGTGTGTGTGTGTGCTCGTGTCTAGTGTGTGTGTGTGTGTGTGTGTGTGTGCTTGTGTAATATTTAATTATTCCAAAGAATCAGTCCAGGTAAGTAGGAACCCAGTCTGAAATGGGGAATGTAAAATATACTGGGTTGAAAAAACTGGTTCACATTTATATCAGCTGCTAATGTAAACAGATTCATGCTCAGTAATTGACAACAATTCCAACAAAGATAAAAGATATGAATGACATTTGCTGAAATCGATTGCTTGATAAATGTTTTCAGTATTTTAGACAATCCATCACATTTATTATTATGCAATTTTCATGAAAAACACATGTATTAATTTTTGTATGCTGTTGTAAATACTGATGAATATGTTGCTGTATACCAACTGTTATTGTATAAGTTGTTGAAATATTTACTGTAAGTGAATGTTTTTCGTTGTTTGTAGCTCTTCCAAGAGTAATGAATCATAGGTGATAAGGGTCAATTTGACCCAAACCCCTCCCAGGTTAACAAACTACAACATTAATAAATACATAATCGAATAGATATCTTTGTAATACCATGATAAGGAGATAGGGATGGTTTATAACAGAAAGCACCCCAAAAGACTGATTTTGAGCAATTTTCAAAGGCAGAAGCTTGAGCCAGATATGGAAAGCAAGAGGACAGAGAAAGCAATTATTAAATGGAGACCCCATAGAAATGAAGGTAGAACAGATTCTGTTGAATGGATCATAAAGTGAATAGACAAGAAAAATATTGAGTTATATCTAAGGAATAAACACTATATAATTAAGCTACAGAATAGTTTACAGATGATATACAAAGCAAGAGTCACTGCAGATGACAGTAAAGCAATATTCACCAATCTAAAATTATTAGGAGGCAAACACACAAAGGGCAAAAATTCATGAAGGCTGTATATAGAAGTTATTACAGCAAGGGTTCCCAAAATGTGAATATAGTAGGAGCAATATGGAAGGAAACATTGTGTTAACTGCTTGTGCCTTTGACATTTTCAGACCAACTGATTATGACAACCACCTAACTGGTATTTGATTTTTTTTAAATGCCAGTGTGACTATGTATATAAGGCAAAGAGAGCAGCAAAAGGGAGCCTATGCACCTGCTTCTTACCAATAGCAAATAACCCCTCCAATGGACTCTTTTGACACTATTTGGATCATTGTTTTCTTCATCATCTTGCATTGTTTCTATAGAGTGTACTGGCATTTTGAGTTGTCCATATAATGGCCTGTTTAATGTGTCATTTGTAGTGCTATACAAGTTCAGCTTTTTTTATTGCTTATTAATGCAATTGGATGTGCCTGATATTATTGACTACATGTGCTTGTGTGGCTTTGCAATCACTGCCAAAGATGTCCCCATGAGTCTATTGTTGAATGATGACTGCTTATATTTTTACCTTTTCTCCTATGCTTGCATTTAAATACTCAAAATTCTGCTGTATCCTACATAGAAAGATGGTTCAGCCAATGAAAATGTATGGTAGGGGTAGTTTCATATAAATCGGATCCATTTGCCTGTACACACTAGGGGCACAAATGACATTACAGATGGCTGCTGGGTTTACAACATGACTAACTCCTTCTGTCCTGATTGGAGAAATGGAATAGGTTCATAGGTTCATAGGTGGGTACTAGGCTATCTGCCCGAAGGCATTTATAAGCCTAGCCAGAATGTGTTGGCTTTTGCCATCCCCTTAGATTAGTTCCCAGTGCCTCTGTCCAGCAGAGCCACTGAAGTGATCCCTGAGGTAAACTTTCTGTTTCCCATCCACTTGTCAAGGTTTCTTTTGAAGACTGTTAGCGAGGAGCTCTGCCTAATGTAGACTGGGATCTTGTTCCAAAGCATGGGAAGTTTCTGGGACAGGACTCTATCCCTCCAGCATGTCCTATTTATTGCTGTAGTGAGGTTTAGTGTGTGGCTCTAGGGGATAAGGTTTTTCTTTAGGTGGAGCATGTCCATCAATTCTGGGTTGGACATGGTCTTGTATGTCAGGCAGAGATCACCTCTGAGTAGGCGGTATGCAACCGAGTACAACTGGAGTTTCTTCAGTCGAGCTGCATAGGGCATCTGTTTGAGGCCATTGGTCCTCTTGGTGAGGTACTTCTGTGGTCTTTCCATCTGTTGCATGTGTCTTGTAAGGTACATCCTAAATGTGGCGTTGTACTCTAAGATAGGTCTGATGAATGATGAGTAGAGGGGCCCAATGACTTCTTTTAATCTGGATGTGAACCCTTTTGTGATTAGGTGGGCCATGTAAAAGGATTTTCTAACCGCTTTGGCAATGTGATTATCAAAGGTGAGATTACTATCTACTTGGGTCCCCAGATCCCTTATTATGTCTTCCGTATTTAGGGGACTACCACCTATGTGGTAGTTTGTGGGTACTTTGTTTTTTCCAAAGGGGATGACTATGCATTTTTTGGCATTTAGCTTGAGGCCATGACTTTGACACCAGGTATCCGTCTCAGTGAGACCCTTTTGGAGGATGTCTGTGTCAGCCGGAGAGTCAAGTTATAGCCCCTAGTTTGCAGTCATCTGTGAACTTGGTCAGCCATAGTCCTCCTGTGCTTGCCTGTACCTCTGAGAAGTATATGCCGAAGAGGAGGGGTCCTAGGACTGAGCCCTGGGGAACACCACTTGTAACTGGTTTAGAGACGGATCTAGCTCCCGCAACTCTCACCATGTGGGTTCTGTCCATGAGCCAGTTGGCAACCCATCTTGTGACATAGGGGTTTTTGTTCAGGCTGGTGAGCTTATCTATAATACCAGAATGGGGAATGGCGTTGAAGGCCTTAGCAAGGTCTAGGTAGGCTGTGTGTACCATCTTTCCCTCATCTATAGCCTTGGTAACTGTCTCAAAGAAGTCCACCAGGTTTAGGAGGCATGATCTGCCCTTAACAAAGCCAAACTGGGTAGGGTCCAGTGTTTGAAGGTTCCCAATGTCTCTGTTAATGAGTTCCATGATGATGCGCTCCATAGCCTTGCAGACCAAGCTAGTCAGGCTTATAGGGTGATAGTTCCCAGGGTCTGTTATGGCTCCACCTTTGTGGAGTGGAATAACCATTGTTGTGCGCCACTCTATGGGTATGTAGCCTGTGGAGAGGATGAGTTTGAGCAGTGTGTTTAGGTGAGGGATTAGTTCGTCTTTGAGCTCATGTAGGACGCAGCCTGGGACACCGTCCGGTCCCATTGATGCTGAGTTTTTGGCTTTGGAGAGGGCTCTTTTAACCTGAGTATCTGTGATTTCAAGGACTCTACATTCTTCTGGTATGGTTATGGGCCCTTTTGAGAGTGAGAGGTCGGTGAAGTTTGCACTGAACCTGTCTGCCAGGGTGTTGGTGACATCGGTCTGTTCAGTGTATTTTGTGCCATTCTGCACTAACTCCGAGCAGATCTGAGCATTGCCACTTAGATTCTTGACATAGCTAAAGAATGCCTTGTGGTTATTTTTGGAGTCCTTGGCAATTTTTCTTTCAAAGCTCGCCTTGGATGGTTTTATGAGGGATCGTAGTTTCTTGCTGATACTGATCTGGGATGTCTTCCCTTCTTGGGATTTTACTCTTTTCTGTACTAGTTTCTTCCTTCTATTGTATAGCTTGTTTATGGCAGGAGTCCACTAGACTGGTTTCCTTTTCTTGGAGGAGTGAGTCTTGGTTTTGCTTGGGATGGCACGATCCATACATTCTTGTAGCTGCCCATAGAATGCATTAGTAAGGGATTTTGCAGCTTGGACAGTGTTATCCCTCAGCATGGGGGCTTTGAAACTTTCCACCTCTATCTTAAGTAACGTGAAGTTGCTTTTGAAAAGTTTTTCATGGTGGCTTTCTTGTCCAGGGGTGGGGGCAGAATATGTATATCCAAAGTGATTTGTTTCTGGTCAGATCTAACCAGCAAGGGGATGACCTCTGGTGTGGAACACTGGTTGCCCATGTTGATGATGTCTAGGTCCAATATGTTGTCACCTCTGGTGGGAATGTTGACCAGTTGAACCAGGGAATTTGAGTTTATAAATTCTAGGAAAAGTTGGGCAAGGGAGTTAGTACTTGAGTGGTTCTCCCAGTTAATATTTGGGTAACTGAAATCACCCAATATTAGGGTGTTTGGTAGGACCTTTATGTTTCCCAGTGTTTCCAGAAATGCGGAACGGGGGTCCTGGGACATGGTGGGTGATCTGTAGCAAGCTACAATTTGAATTGCAGTTTTGCCCATTGTTAGTTGCACGTGGATAATCTCTGAAGCATCGTGCTGTGCCACTAACCTGGAGGTATAAGTATCCTTGATGAATATGGATACGCCCCCGCCTTTTGTATTTCGGTTTGGGTTCTGTGGCCAAAATGTATGGTATGAGTTGTAGCCTGGTAGTGCTGGGGTGCTCTCTGGAGCCATAAACCAGGTTTCTGTTACTGCACATATATCGATTTTCTCCATACTGAGGAGTGCCTCGAGTGCGTGCATTTTGAGGTTTAGAATTCTGGCATTGAGTGGCATTATCCTCAGTTTTTTGTTACTTGTGCTATTTATGGTGGTGGGTTTGTCTTTTGAGCCTTGCCTAAAAAAAGGCACTATGGGGGTGGCAAGAGCCTTGGCAAGTATTCGAAAGCCTAAGGGTGACAGGTGCAAGCCATCTCTAGTGAAGCAGCGTGGCTTGTCGGGCATGTCATCCCAGATGGACAGACACTGGATCCCCTTTGAATGACACCAGAAACTTAACTAATTGTTGAAATCGAGAATTTTTTCTTTATACAGTGGTATCATTCTTGGTGAGGGTAGGATGTTACTCAGGATCAGGGTCATACTGGCCTGGGCTGCATGATCAGAGAGCTCTTCCATGTCTCTTTTCATGTAGTCCAGGGAGGTACGGCTCAGGTCATTCACACCAACATGGACAATGACAGAGTCATATTTGTACTTGTTCTGGAGTGACCTGAGTGCTTGTGTTATGTGGCGGATCCTGGCACCTGACAGGCAGCTAACAGTAACCTTCTCCTTACTCAGCCTAGTGAGTGGGACGTCAGTGTGCCTGACTATAGAGTCACGTATTACTAGTATGTTGGGTATGTTATTTTGCCTTAAGGGCTGTGATTGCATGGCACACTGGTTTTGTAAAGTATGTGTTTCATGGTTTGTGTTGGGGGGTGGAGGATGCTTGGATGTTTGCTTTAGAGGTCTCTGTTGGTTTTGCAGATTTTTATTTAGAGCCACCGAGTATGTTTCCATGTATTTATGTGTGTTTTTTGCCGGTGCTGGTTTAATGGGTCTATGTAAGACTGGTGGTGTGATGCAAGTATTTCCCTTCTCCTCTTGACTGTCTGATCCAGTCTTGGGTTGAGAGAGCTTAGCTCTAGTTTGGCTGCATAACTGCATCTCTCGCATGTATTAGTGTTTGGTGGTAGGAGGAGGGGGTTGTCTGTGTACATGAGGCAGTTGTAACATTGCCTCAAAATGCCCAGATTCACCAGTTGGACTGGAGAGTACACCTGCAACTGCCCTTTGGACATGCCTGGATAGGTACAGTGAACTGTTTTACTGGATGGCTGGTAAGGTCGAATAGAGAGCCTTGTCCTTCTGTACAGTACAGGAGGGTCTAGAGCTAGGGTTTATAAGTGCTTGCTATACATTTTGAGCAAGTGCTGGGCTGAGAAATGAATGGCTTGAGTGCTTAAGTTGAAAGTTTGACTAGTTCCAAGGGAAAAATTGAAGAGTACACTTTGTGGTGCCGGGAATACTTTTACCCTAGCTAACCGGCACTGCCCGGCGCGCAAAACCAGGAAAATTTGGTATTTATAGCAGGGAAATCAAAGAGATAGAAATTAGCCCAAAATGGCCAATAAACTACTAATTTCTGGGCTGAAACCTCTCCTTCAGGGACAGATAGGCTGCTCAAAGCTCCCTCTCTCACAGGTGAACAGAGAAACTTCCTTCTATCCAAATAAGGTATGGACAAACACAGAGATTTGTAACACAGCCCTGAATTCAGCACTAACCTGGAAACTAGACTATACTAGCTTAGAAAGGTGGGAAACAAGTATATATATATATATATATATATTTTTTTTTTTTTCAGAAAATAAAGCAGATACACTCAAAAAAACAGTTTAAAAGCACAGAAAAAGGATAATTGTTATATATCGCAGATCAGAGTTGTAGTCAATGCCCCCAGTAATAAAGTAGGAAGAAACACAAATACAGTAAAAGCAGATGAATAAAGTGCAATTATATATATATATATATATATATATATATATATATATATAAAACAATAGAAAACAACAAACTGTTTTAAACAAGTTACCCAATTAACCAGAAAAAAGCTCAAATCTGAGCCCTGTTCCAGCAGTCTTCAATCAGACAAGTTCTAACTGCACACCCCTGCTTACTAGGGTGCAGGGGAACCTTCTCCAAAAAAGATGGCCTGGATCAGTACCTCAAGTTATACAAACAAAGCTAGATTCAGCAGGCTTGAATCTGGTCTATGCTACAGCAACAAGGCGCACCAATTTCTGAAAGAAACAGTTCAAAAAAGCAGTCACAATAAGCCTGTGACCAGAAATTCCCAGCTCAGAAGGGTAGAATCCGGCCTCTCCTCCCACAAAAGTGCAGACCACAAACCTTCTTAATGTAGAATAACTTGCCTGATATCCAAGTGCTTAAGCCAGGAATAGGAATGAATTAATTGCATTGTCCACATTTGAAAACTCTAAATTACTAAAGTGGACTCTTTGACTGATTTAATGTTTACAGTAACAGTAGGCAGGTTTTACTGTATTTCTTAACCCTCGTGTCTCAGATGTCTTTATTAAAATAAGTGGGGTCTACCCATGTCTACCTGTCATGCATCCATCCCTTAGGGCTGCTTTACCTTTGTAAGTTATTTATGTGGCCTCAGTTATTCCCTTTTTTCCCCTTTTTCTCTTCTCTTTCATTTCCCCTCTCTGTGTTTCAATAACATTACTTTGCACCATGCACTTCTTTTACATGAGGCTTTTTTCCGCCTCAGCCTTGCCTTATTATCTACGGATACTTGGAGCTGGATACCAAAGGTTTTAATGTAAAGCCAACGTTAAAACAAATTCAACAAGACAAATTGTCCTAGGTTTCGTCCAACTGTAGTATAGGATTTCTTCAGAACTAACATTTTAAAATGTCTCTCACCCCTTTTATCTACAACCCACACCAATTAATCAATTAAACAATTAACATTTAAACATTTTCTGAAAAGACACTAACCTATACTACAGTCGGAGAAGCCTAGGTGAAGTCCTATACTACATTTGGACGAAACCTGGGTCAATTTATCTTGTTGAATTTGTTTTATCATTGGCTTTGCATTAAAACCTTTGGTATCCAGCTCTGAGTATCCATGGTATTTTTGGAAGTGTATTTCTGTGGTTATATTGTTGCCTTATTATCTGTTTTGCTACTTTCCCTTTTATCAGCTGGGGTTATAGATCCCGACCTTAGTTGGCAGAAATAGAAATAAATTATCCTATAATCAGCCTGGGACTCTGCCACAGTAGTCAGGAAATCCTTCTACATGGCACACCTCATCACAAAAGGTTTCTCATCCAGAAAAAAAGAGGTCATTGTTCCCCTCTACTCACCACTCATTAGACCCATTATAGAGTACAATGCCCCTTTTGGTATTTACCTCACAAGACATCTACAACAACTGGAAAGGCCGCAGAAATACCTCACAAAGAGGATTACCCGGCCTCAAACAGATGCCCTATGCAGACAGTCTCAAAAAACTCCAGCTTTACTCCGTCGCATATCGCCTACTCAGAGGTGATCTCTGCCTAACATACAAAGCTATGTCAAACCCAGAGTTGTTGGACATGCTCCACTTAAAGAAATCCCAATCCCTCCGAGCTACACGCTGTAGGGACCTAAACCTTGTCACCATAATAAACAGAACATGCCGGAGGGATAGATTCCTGTCCCAGACACTTCCCATACTCTGGAATAATCTACCTATCTATATCAAACAAAGCTCCTCATTAGCACTCTTCAAGAAAAATCTTGATGATTGGATGGGAAATAGGAAATTCATGCCGGGGTCACCTCTGTGGCTCTGCTCGACAGTGGCACAGGAAAATTATTTTCTTGGGTGACAAAAGCCAGGGTACCTTTTTGGCTGGGCTTGTATAGGCTCCAGGGCCAATAGCCTAGTACCTACCTATGAACCTACCTATGAACCTATGAACATAAACCTTTCTATGGGGAATCACTGATAGTATTCGTCCTCCTATCCTACAAGATAACTATGTATTCCAAAGTCAGAGATCTGGAGTACTAACTAGGCTGTTATCTACTAGATTCTACCTAGATCTTTCCCTTATCATCTCCTACAATCTTCTTCTTCAAAATGTCACAGATCTGGCACCAAACTAGGTAACCTATCAGAGCCTTAGTGAATCCAAATTTCAACTCACCCTTGCATTGGTATATACCACCTTCATCCTCTAAACTCCAGAATATTCTTCTCTTCCTTCATAAACATTACACTATAGGAATGGCTGACCTAAACCTTAACTTTAAACCAAACTTGTCTTTCTACCTTGTACATTGCTCTCAGTCAATGCTCCTTCACATAAATAGCATACCAAAATGTAAGACCCATTTGTCTATCAGGAAAACATTCCCTAATGAATTATTTTAATCAATGTTCCTGAATGATTCAGCAAACCTGTTATAGATGAAACCATCCTCAGTGACTACAAGCTTCAGTAAAATCCTTAGAAATGCACAAAAAAGACGCCTAGTGTTGTCATAATAAAAAATATTCAGCATTAATCAGTACATAGAACTCCTGTCCAAGCTTGTAACCTTGGACTAGGTAACAATCTTTTCCCAAATGTACTGTAAGAATGCATTACATCATTTTCTTGAAACTCTTCTTGCAACCAGTGAATTCACCAAGCCATCACTATAAGAAAAATGTGAGCATTTGTTAAGTCTATAAGTCTCTAAACAATTCCTGTGCCTTAAATCATTATTGGACAGTCAAAAAAAAAACTGCAAGCATTTAATTAGAAGCACCAAGACTAAGTATCTCTTCCAAACGTAAGCTAGTCAGCAACCTTAAACAACTCTGGTTAAAAATAAACAAGCATGCTGAAAAACTGACTCCCTAATGTAGTGTTAGTCGGTAGTTAAATAACTGTATTTGTATCACAGTGATGTTGACCTATGCCTGACCTACAAGGCACTCACAAATCCAGCCCTGATGGATCTGCTACACATCTGCAAGTCAACAGCAAGAGGGTCACCTGATCTAGGGATCAAAACTTAGTCAGCAACTCAAACAAACATGCTGGAGAGACAGATATGTGTCTCAGAGATTACTCTTTCTGATTCCTATTCACATTAAGCAGATCTCTTCCCTTGTCCTCTTCAATTGCAATTTGGATCAATGAATGGGGAATCGCAAAGTCACACCTGGGGTAGTGCCTATGTCCCTTACGGACAGGGACGATCTGTAAGATACTCAATGTATTGCCACAAATCCATGCCATCATCTTGCCCCTATGGGCCATATATTGGGTAAAATTGAGTTATATTGGCTAGGCTTGTAAGGGTCCTTAAGCCATTAGCCTAGTAATCTCCTATTAACCTATGATTCAGCCAATGCCATTATGCTTTGATTCCAGAATCATTCAGTCAATGTTTTTCATTGATGGCTATGCAATATCAGCTCCAAAAAAGCCAAGTCCATCCTTCTCCTTGAAATCAGTTTCTCTAATACAAGTTCATCTTTGTCTTAAAAGCATCCCTAGCTAAGATCAGCATAGGTCAGATAGCCTTTTTCCAGAACTTCTGCGTGCCTGCATCGCCTTCATTAGAATCTCTCCTTTGTAATGTCATCAATATTTCATTTCAAACTATGTATTTCCAAACTATAAAAACCTTTTCTAAATATGGGCATAGAAATCATCTTTACTTTATACCAAATGCTTTTCTTTTTTACCTCTCCAAAATATTAGAGAAGGCCACTTACAGTTGATTTAAACAATATCCTGAAGATTTTCATCTTTTTGCTATACTGCACTCATCTCTTTTACTGACAGAAGATACAATGCAGTTGAATCAGGCCAACGTACTGAGACACTATTTAACTAAGGCTTTTGGGCCTGTTTTGTTTATCATTTTTATTAATAGTATTACTCTGAACCTACCTATAAGCAATATGATGCTTTATATTTATTATCCTGATGTTTATTTTCTACAGAAATGTACCAGAACCACTAAAAATAGTTTAACACATGACATGTCAGCATGTTTTTTAGTAAATCCATGCTCTTTGACACATCTAAATGGCTTGCCTCCATTTCCTCCCATTTTAAGGTATTCGCCCTGCAGGTCCATTTCTTCAATTACTTCAATTACTAGGGAGTATAGTGAGGCCCTTCATTTACTTTTGCTAATCATGTCTACTGAATAATTTTAGATTGTTTGTATGTTGTTAAATGCTTTATTTCCTTTAGTCTTTTGTTATTAAGTAACATCAGTGGATAGAGATTTAGGATTATAGTTTTTTGAGGTATGCTGGTGGGAGATTATCCACTGATTGTGATACATGTTTTTTTAATTCTGTTAGTAATTTTCTTACCCTTTTTACTGTTGTAGCTTGGAAGATGAAGTATGGATGAAAACCTGGTGGAGAGGATGGTGCTGGTTATGGAGGTGAAGAATTACTTGTTGAGTACCTCTTGATAGTGAATTCAAAGAAGCTTGGAAAGAATCCACTATCTTGGACAGCGATAGGCCTAGGACATTTTTGTCTCTGGTTTTATAAGTTCATAGGTAGCTACCAGGTATGCAATCCAGGAGCCCATTAAGGAGCCTAGCCTAAAATCCTAACTGACCCAAAGTACTGTCTGGTTAAGTGAGTAAGTGGTTTTATCAAGTAATTTATTAATGGTATTCCAAAATGCCACTGGTTTGTCTTGGATCTTTTCTTGTGAGTTAGTATATACATTTTCTTTTGCTTTTTTCATTTATTTTTCGCATCTCTTCCTATCATCTGATGATATGTAGATTGATGTTGTATACCATAGGTTTTCATAAGTCATCTACACTGAAACTCATAAAAAAACTAAGTTCTTTTACAGGCCAGTCTATCTAGAGTAGAATAAATAATTTGATTCATAATGATTTTGTTGAAACATACTTATTTGTCATTCTGCACAACTATGTTCCCAGTCGGCCATTGTGATCCATTGACCCAAAACTCCTGTCTGTTTACAAACCTATCAAATCCGCTGGGCATTGTCTGCACTCATACCATGTTGCTAAGGCCTGGAACTCCTTACCTGCATTCATCAGGTCCATACCCTCACTCCCATGCTTCAAAACCATTCTGAAAGACTTCCTAGCCAAAATCTGACTTTGCTCTTGCTCAGCACCAGGATAAACTATATCCCTAAATGTGAACAATTACCTATTCATACTGTACACCTCCTTACTCTCCCTTTTCACTTACTTCTACCAATTTCTCTCCCCGTCTCTCTCTCTAAATATACCATAAGCCTGCTTTTCCTTTCACTTCATATTGCAATTCCTGTATGCATTATACTAACTTTCCTTTAATTTCTCTTTAAACTCTCTAAAAGTGCTCTAAAAATTAAAATGTATCTATTCTTAACCAATGTTTTCATATTATGTCTAATTTGGTATAATTATTTAAACTGTAGATGCTTTTGGTATTATTTTTAAAGACTGTAAAATCATTGTTTTTAAAATGTTTCATAATACTTTTGAGCTTTTCTCCTCGGTCCTCCATTGACTTTCTGGGCAATCAAATGTCAATGTTGTTGTGTCTTTCGGCTTTTCCCAGTTAGGGGTCGCCACAGCGGAACTCCGATTCGCTAACGATTGCCAGTAGATTTTTACGTGCCGAGTTGCCGGCCCTGACGCACAACCTTCAACGAAGGTACGCCCATTCACGCATGTTTCCACACAGAAGACGCTCTAGCTGAGAATCAAACAGGGCAATGTCTTACTGTGAGGCGACAACACTACCGCAGCACCACCACCGCAATTAATCAAATGTCAATAAATACATAAATTTAATGAAAATAGTAGGATATTACAAATTTTTTTACAAAAAATGTTATTCCTGGTAACTTGCTTTGGGCAGTGTTAGCTTATGAATGATAGTTCTTCTCTGATGAGACTGAATGGCAACATATTCCAGTTCCTTAATGTAAGAGTTTCGACTTGAAGGTAGATGATTTGTATTTTTTGACAGTGAGGTGGGTGGTTTGTATTCCTGATATCTTTCCACTTCTGAGTTGACTTTCATGCATATGTCTATCAGAAATGTTTCTGCTAGTTAAAGCAAAGATGTCATGTTAAATTTGTTTTCATAGTTTAGACATTTCACAGTATTTGGAGATGATAATATCAACAGATATGTGTGCAGTCCTACAATAGCATACTTATGCATACAGTCAGTTTCAAGGAGACCTATGTCTCCCTTCAGAATGATGAATATATAATTTTATGATCTGTTTTTATATATCATTTGACAGGCATGAAGCAGTTTTTGTGTTTGCCTATCCAAATGCTTCTAAACTTTTTTTGGGGTGTCAGTCAATCATACCAAAGATGTATGTTCATATATTCATAGGTTTATCAGTGTATACCTGTCTATAATTTGAGCAGGCCATTAAGAGTATAGCTAATACAATTTCTACAACCACTTCCTTTATCAACAAGGGTCTGAGGAACTAGACCAGGGATGAATATATGGATCCATTTACACCTCCAGGCTGGATTTAAAAAGATCTACAGAGATGCTTTATTTGAAATAGAGATTGTACTTATCCCAATGGAAGGAGATGCTGTGGGAGAGTTTTTTATCCTATCAACATGTTCCATTAATTTTGTGATATAGATTGAAATCCCTAGAATGGTTATTTGTGATGCTACCAACTTTACAAACATGTAAAATGCCAAGCAGGATAGGATAGTTTGCAGCCCTGAAAGGTAATCAGAGGTCATCACACAGAAATCTGTAACAGATGGAGTAGAGTGATAGGGCCTTTAGACAGTCTGGGGAAATTAGAGTGTTCATACCCATAATCTTCTTAGTGAGGACACATTGTGTTTTTTCGATTTGGAACATATGCCTAGATAGATACATGTCAACGGGGCATTGTATTCTATTATCTGATTGATAAGGGAGACGTAGAGAGGGACAGTAGCTTCCCTGAACCTGAAGGATGGGCCATTAATTATTAATTGCACTACACAGAAAGATTTGCTAATGATTGTTGATGGATGATAGTCAAAACAGAGTTGGTTGTTCACAAATGTACCTTTATCTGATATTACAGTATCTATTTTAGGAGGGGTATCACTTATGTGGTGGGTGCTAGGGTGTTTTTTATTCCCAAAGGGATCTGTGAAGATTGGAGGAAGATGGGTGAAGGCTGCCAGCCTAGTCAAATATAATTTGATACATAATTCTAACAAATCATATAAATAAATGTAAAATACAGGCTTGTGTTTTTAAATGAAAAATAACACTGTAAAATGTGAACTTCAAGATTGTTGCAACATTGCCATCTGCTGCAAGGAAAACCAAGCCAAGCATTTCAAATGTGTCTTTTGAAGGTGAAAAGATCTTATGAATCTCTTTGATGTTTTACAAGTTGGCTCCAGTGAGTCTGGATGAAGGTTTCATGCCCATTGTTGTAAGGTTAAAGGAAGGTGCTTTATTGCTCTGGTTTCTGTTAGAGTGTATATGTGAAATGCATTTTATTGTTGTAGTCTCCTGAGCAGGTGTTAACTTGCTAAATAATGCAGTTTGTGGCCTGGGAACTCCAGACTAAGTATCAACATGATGTAATTTGGGAGGGCCTTAGAGAGCTGTTGGTTAGTGTTTAAAAACTATTGTTGAGTGAGAGACTGTTGAGCATTTTGATCTTGGACATCCAACCCAGCACTGCTTATGCTTTATGTATGTAAGTAGGATTATAGCACTGTGATTTCTCTTAGGAATAATTAAACTTAGAAGAAAGTTAGACTAAGTATTTTTCTTTGAAATCAGATCTTTCCTACGATATTGTTTTAAGGTTCTGTGTGATCTCTGAACTTGAGTCGCACTGAACTGTAGTAGTTTTGTCTTGTGTTTTAATTATTTATTATTAAATATTTTAAAACCTTTACCTGTGGCTGGTTTGTGTAGAGATAAGCTCTAGAGTACATTGCATATTTTTAGAGATCATTGTAATAGGCACTCTAAAATAAGCCTTAGACTGAATAGTCACATTACCAATTGGATAATAATATTGCACAGTAATAATTGGACACCCTTTCAAGGGCCTTTGGGTAGCTAATAATAATATTAGCTGGTGGTAGCAGAAATTACTACAGTATAGTCTGGGTTAAGGGGCACAGCTGGAGAATCTGTGTCAGCCTTTCCCAGGAGTGTCTGTGAAATTGTATAAATACTTATCTCAAAGTGTAGGCGTGTGTCAGCTACCTGGGCAGGGACACGAAGCACTGGTTGGACAGAGAGGGTAGTGGTGGTTAGCTTGCCAGCTAGGCTGAGATCTGGACCCTATAGCTGTGCCAGTGGGGAGTCTTATTGAGGACCTGGTGAGCAAGGGAGCAACCAGCCCCAGACTGACTGTGATCTCTGTGTGCACTTAAGGGAAATTGTACTTTACTGTGTGTATTAGTTATTCTTTCCTCTCTTCTAGGAGACAACCTCCCTGGTGTTAGTGGTGAGAATTGTGGCTCCTTGATTGCTGGGCCAGGGCACAGTCATCACAGGAACAATGCTACATTTCATTGTTTTTTGAAATTTCTCCAAGTCTTTTGGGTTTCTAATACCCTGATGGGAATGGACCTCATTCCTAAGTCAAATTATGATTAAAGTCGATGAAATTAGTATTATTTCAATCTTTGATTTTAGCCAGAAGTATTCTTTACAGCACCTGGAATGGGCCCAGAAATGACTCCTTCTGCAATTCATATGGAGTTACATGCATTGGTAACATATCTAAGTATGATTGTAACTTCCATTTTATAAGCCCCATTGCTCCTACTACTATTGGAACTGTCTGGGTATCCTTCGTCCACATTGCCCTAATTTCTGCCTGAAAATCCAGGTATTTTATGACTTTGTATCTCTCTGTACATAAGACACTGTAGTCACTGGATGTAACAATTTCAATGAGCAATGCTACTTTTTTCTTCCTTTCATGGACTACTACATCTGGCTTTCTTGCATCTATTTTTTGAACTGTTGGTGATGAGTGATCCCATGTGATATAAACTTCATAATTTTCTATAATTCTTTGTGGATCATGTTTTCAATGGTTTTCAGCTACTTTAGTATTATAATGTTTGGACAATTCTGAATGCAACAGTCTTGCCACATTATTATGCCTTTCAGTATACAGTCATTTCCCTATGAGATGAACAAATGCTTACAATGTCGAGTACTACATGCTCGACAGCTTTTAAGCAAACATTAATCTAAGCAAAACCTGAGAATGTCGAAACAAGGAGTTTCAAAAAGTTACAGTTGGCCAGCCATGAGGAAGCCAATGGCCGACGTCAGAACGTTCACCCTGTCTCGCCATTCTTACAGTCCTCCACTATGGTGTGGTTTCGACGTTCACTCTGTGTAATGTTCTGACAGTCCTCCACTGTGGTGTGATTTCAGAGTTGGTATATTTAAGTAGGGGGGTGTGAGGGCTCAGCCCCCCCACATTGGGGGGGGTGTGGGGCGAAGGCCCCCACTTTATTTTGTTTGTCGATTTGTTTTGGGTTTTTTTTGTTTTTTTGCGGGGAGGTCGTAATGATGTACAGTACATTGTAGCCGTCAGCTGTTGGCTTTCTTATGGCTGGCCAACTATAACTTTTTGAAACTCCTTGTTTCGATGTATTGGAGTTTTGATTAGATGAACGTTCACTTAAAAGCTGTTGAGCATGTCATACTCAACATTTTAAGTGTTTTTTTTATCTAATATAGACCCTATATAGTCCTTCTTCCATTATTATATCACAACCAGCAACAAGATGTTTCCAATTTTGTTTTACAAATCCACATTGGTCTGTTTCTCCCACATGTTCAATGGACTTTGTAGACCAACATGGACATAGCCAACTATCTTGGGCCACCAATATTAACCTTTTCTGTTTTAAGTTTAAATTCACCTTTCCTTAACCATTTCTGCATTCGATTCTGATCAACATGAGGTTGTTCCAACTATATTTATGCATTTTCCACGTCTTGGCTTTTCATTGATCTTTTTTTTTGTTTTTTGGAACATTCAGTTGCTGCCTGATTTTTATCTTCTTCTGGTCTGATTTCCATTCCAGCTTGACACAGATATGCTTCTGCTAAACTTGGTAGGTAAGTCATATTAGACTCATTCCCTCATCTTAAGCCCATATCTGCTTAAAAACTGTGAATATATAGTATTGATATGCACTGATTTTTTATAAATCATTTGATAAAAATGAAGCATCCTTCCTGTTTTACTGTCCAACCAATCCAATACCTTTTGGGGCCTGTCAATCACTTCAAAACAGTAAGTTAGGACAGGAAGAGCAAATTGGTTTATAGCTTGGACTTTGTTCCTAGATATCAGTGCTGCTTTCAGGATTAATTTTAGTCTTCTAAAATATTCCTTACTAAGTTTCATTCACATTTGTTCATGTTTTATTGTTGATCCTTCATCAATTCCCAAATATTTATACACTCCTTCCTCAAGATCTTTTATATCACATTCCTGTCCCAGGCTGATGTTTTCCTGTTTCAGCTTTCCTAGCTTTAAAAGTTAGTTTTGCACATTTATCAAGACCAAAATTACATTCCTATGTCATCTGAAAAAGTTTTGACCACTTGCAGTTGTGCTTTCAGTTCCTGATCTGATGAACTATGCAGAAAGGTCTTTACACTTTGTTGTTTCCTGGGAGCCAAATTGTAGCCATGGCCTAATCTGTTAAGTAGACAGCTTGATGGGTTAAGGGCAAGACAAAAAGCAGCGGTGACAAAGAGTCACCCTGGGATATCCCCCTTTGAATTTTTATCCCTGAAATAATAATTTGTCCTTTATCATCTTTTAACTGCAAAGTGGTTTGCTACTGTTTCATGACTGCTGTAATGTAACTGTTCAGTGTAGGCTGTTTCTTATACATTTTTAAGTAATATTTTATCCATGAATCTAGGATACTATAAAATGCTGTTTGTAGCCTATCCATGCCATACTTAGATTATTCCCCTTTTTACAGTTCTCCATTATAACTTTATTTAACAACAAATGATCCTTTGTTCCATATGACTTTCCTTTCTTACCCCTTTGTTCTATTGCCATGACTGAGCTTTCTTCTAAATGACTATAAACTCTTTTGGCATCAATTCCACTGTATAGTTTATACATCATCAGAAGTTACTGGTCTATAGTTTTAGGACATCGTGCAGGTTTGCTTTTAAGGAGGAGTATTATTTTCCTGTTGCCAACCAGGGGGGTGTCTGTTTGGGGTGTGCATATAAATAGTTCTTACTCATGGCTAAATCTCCATGCAGAGATGTTAATGCTTTTAACCTGAAGTTAGGTGCTGCATCTGGGCCTGGGGTTTTCCAGTTAGGAGCTTTCTTTAACTTTATTTCAATCTCTCTGGCCATTACTTCATCCCATTTCATATCCTGTACACCTGAACTTTTTATTCTTTCTTTTACTTGTTATACCCATTCAGCATCTTTGTTATGTTCCACATGATCTTCACAGATATTTCTCCACCATGTATCAATTTCTTCTTTTTTGGTGGTGTTTCAATTCTTTTTGCCTTGTTTCCCAATTCTCTATAAAACTTTTTTGGGTCATCAATAAATTGTATATTTTGTACTTTTGTGCATATCTTCTAAGTTTTTCTGCCAGTGTTGGTATTTTTAGTTTATCGTTTGCAATAGTGCAAGACAGATCCTGATGTTCTGATAATGTGCATTGCTTTGATCACATTTATCTTTCTGAGTATTTTTGTTGATCTATTCCTTCTTCTATACTCTTCTAGCAGTGACACTTCTTATCTAGATTGTTTTATATGTTTTTCTGTATAATAATTTTATGATGGCATTTCCTTCCACTTACTGCTCTGTGTTTTTGTGGTAAGATTTATCTGTTATTAATTTAGCTGCACAGTAATATATCCTATTTACTCCTTTTATATCATGTGAACTTCTATGAACAGTCCTAATTACTGTGTTCATTTGTTTTATCAAACTTCTAATTTTTTGGGTTTTACTGAGTTTCTGTAGTCTCTTTCTTCCATTGTTGTTAATATATTTGTCCATCTCTATTGAATCAAGCAACTCTCTATTGAATCAAGCAACTCTTCTCTTAGATCATTTTTTTCTGAACTGAGGTACGCTCTTTGTTCTCCATTTAGTGCAGACATTCTACACAAAGTGCCAGAGCATCTTTCTGGTCCACATTTTCTTCAATTTCATCCTGTGTCATCCATTGCTCTTTCCTATGGGAACTTACTGGCCTATGAATCCACAAACATTCATTGCGTCAGAGTTGCCACAGTTTCTTGTTCCTTCCCTTGCTGTGCAACTCCAACTGAACTTTTGGACTGCTTTCCTATGGAAGACTCCAAAGTATCTTCATATGGCAACTGGTCAGATGTTTCCCTCTCCAGTGGTTTCTCTTTAATTTGGGTATCCGTTGCTGTATCCTGCTGTGGTGTTGTCAGAGTTAGATTTTCTACACTAAATCCTTCACTTCACAGATAATCCATAACTTCAGTTTCTATTTCTTTAACCTCTGCATTACTAATCCTCTTTTCTACTTTTTCTCCATGTTTTCTTATTTTTTTGTATTGTAACATTTTCATATCTGGATGCCTTTGCCCATATTTCTCTTCAAATATCTTCTGAGCTGCTGTTTTTTGCATTGATTATAGGTTCATAGGTTCATAGGTAGGTACTAGGCTATCTGCCCGAAGGCATTTATAAGCCTAGCCAGAGTGTGTCGGCTTTCGCCGCCCCATTGATTAATTAACTGATCCTCTGTTAAGCAGAGCCAATGAAGTGATCCCAGGAGTGTATTTTCTGTTACCCATCCACTCGTCAAGGTTTCTCTTGAAGAGTGTTAGTGAAGGGCTCTGCCTAATGTAGTTAGGAATTTTGTTCCAAAGCATGTGGAGTCTCTGTGACATGAATCTATCCGTCCAGCATGTTCTATTTATTGTTGTGGTGATGTTTAGCTCACTAGAGCGAGTGGCTCGCAGTGACTTGGATTTCTTTAGGTGGAGCATGTCCATCAATTCTGAGTTGGACATGGCTTTGTAAGTCAGGCAGAGATCACCTCTCAGTAAGTGATATGCCACTGAGTACAGCAGGAGTTTTTCCAGTCGGGCTGCATAGGACATATGTTTAAGGCCAGTAATCCTCTTGGTGAGATACTTTTGTGGTCTTTCCAGCTGTTGGAAGTGTCTTGTGAGGTACATCCCAAATGGGGCATTGTACTCTATGATGGGTCTGATGAGTGACGAGTAGAGGGGCAGTATAACCTCTTTATTTCTAGATGTGAGCCATTTAGTAATTAGATGGGCTACATAGAAGGATTTCCTAACTACTTCGGCAATATGATTGTCAAAGGAGAGATTACTATCTGCCTGGGTCCCCTGATCTCTTATTACCTCTTCTGTATTAAGGGGGCTGCCACCTATGTGGGTAATTCATGGGTGTTTTGTTTTTCCCAAATGGGATGACTATGTACTTTTTGGCATTTAGCTTGAGGCCATGACTTTGACACCAGGTGTCCGTCTCAGTAAGGCCCTTTTGGAGAATGTCTGTGTCAGCCAGAGAGTCAATTATGGATCCCACTTTGCAGTCATCGGCGAACTTGGTTAGCCATAGTCCTCCTGTATTTGCCTGTACTTCTGAGACGTATATGCCGAACAGTAGGGGTCCCAGGACCGACCCTTGCGGGACACCACTTGTGACTGGTTTAGAGATGGACCTGGAGCCCACTATTCTTACCATGTGAGTTCTGTCTGTAAGTCAGTTGGCAACCTATCTTGTGACGTAGGGGCTTATATTCAGGCTGGTGAGTTTTTCTATAATTCCCAAGTGGGAAATGGTGTCAAAAGCCTTGGCGAGGTCAAGGTAGGTGGTGTGAACCACCTTCCCCTCATCTATGACCTTGGTGACTGTCTCGAAGAAGTCAACCAGGTTTAGTAGGCATGATCTGCCCTTAACAAAGCCGAACTAGATCGGGTCAAGTGTTTGGAGGTTCCTAATGACTTTGTTAATGAGTTCCATGATGATGCACTCCATAGCCTTGCAGACCAGGCTAGTCAGGCTTATGGGGCAATAGTTACCAGGGTCAGTTGTGGCCCCTCCTTTGTGGAGCAGAATAACCATTGCTGTGCGCCATTCTATGGGCATGTAGCCTGTGGAGAGGCTGAGGTTGAACAGTGTGTTTAGGTGGGGGGTTAGTTTGCTTTGTAGTTCGTGCAAAACGCAGCCTGGGACACCATCTGGCCCCATTGACGCTGTGCTTTTGGCTTTTGAAAGGGCTGTTTTCACCTACGCATCTGTGATTTCTAGGACACTACACTTTTCCGGTATTGTTGTGTGCTCTTTTGGGGGTGAGAGGGGGTGAAGTTTGCACTGAATCTATCTGCCAGGATGTTGGCAATATCAGTAGGTTCAGTATATTTTGTGCTATTTTGCACTAGCTCAGAGCATATCTGTGAGTTGCCACTTAGATTCTTGACATAGCTAAAGAAGGCTTTGTGGTTATCTTTCGAATCCTTGGCTATTTTTCTTTCAAAGTTAGCCTTGGATGATTTTATGAGGGACCTTAGTTTCTTAATGATACTGATCAGGGATGTCTTTCCTTCTTGGGATTTGCTTTTTTTCTGAACTAGTTTCATCCTTCTATTGTATAGCCTGTTTATGGCAGGGGTCCACCAGACTGGTTTCCTTCTCGTAGGGGAGTGAGTCTTGGTTTTGCCATGGATGGCATGAGCCATGCATCCTTGTAGGTGCTCATAGAGTGCATTTGTAAAGGTTTCTGCATTTTAGACACTGTTATCCTTTAGCGTGGGGGCTGTGAAACTTAGAACCTCTGTCTTAAGTAAGGTGAAGTTTGCTACAGAAAAGCTTTTCACTGTGGTTTCCTTGGTTGGGGGTGGTGGTGTGGTGTGGACATCCAGAGTGATTAGTTTATGGTCTGATCTAACCAGTGACGGGTTGACCTCCGGTGCGGAACACCTGTCACCCATGTTGGTGATGACCAGTTCCAATATGTTTTCACCTCTGGTAGGGGAGTTTATCAGCTGATCCAGGGCATTTGAGCTGATAAATTCCAGGAAGTGCTGGACCTGGGAGTTTGTACTTGAGTAGTTTTCACAGTTAATGGTAGGGTAACTGAAATCACCCAATATCAGGGTGTTTGGTAGGACCTTCATGTTTTCCAGTGTCTTCAGAAAGACGGAGTGGTGGTCCTGGGTCATGGAGGGTGATCTGTAGCAGGCCACAATTTGCATTGCAAATCTGCCCGATGTTAGTTGCACATGGATGATCTCAGAGGTATCATGCTGTGCCACTAACCTGGAGGTGTAGGTATCCTTGATGAATATGGATAGTTTTGCTTTCTCCTTTGAATAGATATTGCACCATATTAAATCTGTTTTTCTTTCCCATGTCCATATATCTTCTTCAGGTGTCTCCTGCTCCACCTTTTTCTTCTTACTTGGGGACTCAATGTTCCATCATGCTGTGATATAACCTGTGTTAGACTTTCTACATTAAATCCTTCACTTCACAGGTATTCCATAATTTCATCTTCTATTTTTTTAACTTGTACTTTACTAATTTTCTGTTCTGCATTCCCTCTTTGTAATCTTATTTTTTTGTGTTGTGAAATTTTCCATATCTGGATGCCTTTGCCTGTATTTCTCTTTGAATGTCTTTGGGGATGCTTTTTTGTATTGATTAATTTGGCTTTCTCCTTTGCATAAATATTGCGCTATATCAGATCTCTCTTTCTCTCCTAAGTCCATATTCATTTTTTGTACCTTTCAAAAATGTCCAGATTTTATTGTTTATATTTTCGCACTTCCTCGGTTGCTTTTTTTTCCAAATGGCAAAAGGTTTCTTGGTCTTCATAATGTTTTTCATAAATCTGTTGTATTAATGAATGCAAATTTTTATGTGAAGCTTCTGACAGTTTTTCTTGTGCAGGTATTTTTCTTTCCTACAGTTTCTCTATTAATCTTTTTGTATATCTTCTGTCTGGAAGTTCTGGGCTTCTTCCATAATAGCAACAATATATAATTTCTTTCTTATCCTCAATAGTCCACTCTGTCATATTTATGGCTATTTTTTGGCCAGCAGTTTTTGTGATTTTTGTGGACTACTACTTCCTTCTTCAACAGGGGGGCTATCCTCCTTTTGGGCCTGGCCTGGCCTGACCCCATTGCAGGAAAGTTTCCGTATTTTTAGGATTCTACACTGTCATTCTTTGCTGTCTTGGCACCAGTGTGCCTACCAGTATTGGGCACTATTTTTATCCTGGGGCTTGTGCCCCCAGCTATCTTTTTATTTTTGCCCTACTTCTGTCCATGATATATGCTCTATAAAGTATAGTCTATATATCAGTTTCATCTTCATGAGACTTTGTAAAAACCGGGGTCCAGCTCATGAAAGTACTCACCAAGAGTTGAGGATAAATTCTGTTCCAGCAATACTACTTTCCTTTGCTTGCTGATTTATTGTCTCTCCATCCGGACCCCTACATTTTATTACATTGTGCTTAAGACCATGGTACTGGAACCAGTAGTTTGTGTGGTTTAGACCCTTTGGGGGAATATGAATGTCATCTTGTGAGTTGATGACAACTCTGAGTTTGCTGTTGTCTACAGACTTAGTCAACCAGAGACCCCTGACATCAGCTTGGATATCAGCCAACTATATGCCAAAGAGGAGTGGGCTCAAAACATGACATTGTGGGTTGCCACTAGGGAACTGCCTTTTCTATGACTGTCAAAAATCTGGTTTCAATTTGAGAGTCATGTTTGCTATCTAATGATTCATATAATGTTTAACATTTAATTAGGTCAGTTTTTTAATAATGCTGGTGTGTGGGTTAGTGTCAGAGGTCTTGGCTAAATCCAGAAAGCAGTATGTATATGTTTGTCATTAAATGTTTCATTCACTTTATCAAAGAAAATGCACCAGATGTAAAAGGCATTACCTACTTTTCACAAAGCCATATTGGTTAGGATAAAGGCTTGTACCCTACAAAGATCATTGCTTACGAGGTCCATAATGATACATTCCACTAAATGATACTGTTAAGGTTAATTGCTCTACAGCTGTCAGTATCAGTGGTAGAGCTGGCCTTGTGGAGGGGTCCATAACAACAGTCCTCAAGGTATACCTAGTGCAGAGACTAAGATTAAATAGATTTAAGAGTGACTCAATGAGGCAACAATTTATGTTATCATAAAGATAGCCTAGTATTTTGTCTGGGCCTATGGAGTTAGTGTTTCTGATTTTCAGGAGGGCTTTTAATACTTGTTCTGGGGTAATTAGGGTATTTAGGGAAGTGGTATGGAATGAATGTAGTAAGGAGAGAAAGGGGAAGGACAGGACAGATGTTTGTAATAAACATGTCCACTGATATGTTGAAGATATCTTGCGGGTCAAAGTAGGTGCTACCATTGGATATCAACCTGATGTAATTCTGTGTGCTGTTCCAAGATTCCTAACATAATTAAAATAAGTTTTATGATCATCTTTGGATGAAGTGTCAGTATTTAATTCATACTTGGCTTTGCAGATATTGATCTTACAACCATTTTGTTTGCTTACCTTTCTTTGGTCACTTATATTGCAGACTAGCTTGAATTTATTCCTTAAGGTCTGTATTTTTTCCTTTTATTGTGAGGTTTACTAACACAAAGGTTCCACTATAGAGTACTCTTTCTAAATTTGCATTGTATTAATAGCAGATGAGAATAGTTTTACTTTATTTATTTATTTAATGTTGACCAGATTAGTTTCACTACTCTCGAGGCCTCTTTACGGGGGAGACCTGAGGTTGCATTTATTCTGCTAGGGGAAATTTGGCCAGGGCATCACAGAACTTCTCCCTCTCTTTTCTATAGGTGCTATTGGATCTTTTGCATCCACCTGAGCTACCACCAACTCACGCAGATGGGACCATCAGCTCACTCAAATGGGACCACGATTTAACTTGTTATCTGAAGGATGACACATTCAGGAGTACAACATCCCCTTTATGATGCAATGCAGTGTTAGCAAACCATGTACTGGCTGTGGGAATTGAACCCTCAGCCTTCTGTACCAAAGTTAAGTGTGTTACCTGTTGCTGTACTGGCACTGCTGGATAGAAGCCTTAATGCAGGAGTTTAGGTGGGAATATAAATGACTGACTGGCATAAGCAGCCACATTTGCTGTTGAGTTTCCATGAAAGTGTTTTTAAATCTCTGTTAGTAGTCAGAGAGTGTTCGTAGTTGGCCTTAGAGAAATCCCCAAAGACAGTAGGCTTGGATAGCATCTTATGAGGAGTTGTTATGAGAAAAGTAGACTGTTCAGTATCCTGATTTGACTGATGATAAGATGATGATGAGGACGACTATGGATATGGAGGATATTGGTATTACATTTGTAAATATAAGGTCAGGTAGAGTGAGCTCTTGGTAGAGAGAAGGTGCCATTTGGTATAAAAAGTTACCCGTGCATATTTTGCTGTTTATATAATAATGAGTTTGGTTCAGTAGATAAAGACTGATTTGTTTAGGGAGGTTCTGGACTATGGGAAACAGGACATGTGCTCTATAATGAGCAGTGATATGATAGGGGGACCTGTTTGTAGACACTAGGGTATGCAAGAGCTTTTTGGTCATTACCCTGCTGGATTAGCCATCAGTAAGTGTGATTCAGTCTTAATACGAATATGCCCTGAGTAGAAATGCAACCATTCTCACCAAGTGGTCTGAACAGGTGATAAGCACTAAATGTCAGCAATCAGGGAGTGTTGTCACTGCACTGGATCCAGGTTTCTGTAAATATATAAATGTGTATGTGTTCAAGGGTCAGAAAAACCTTGAGTATCTGATTTTCTTACTTCTACCATTGAGCAGTGTCTTGTTGAGATGAGACTGACTGTGATTTGTTAGGTTAGTAGTTACGGAAGACTATCTCTGTCTAAAAAAAAGATCTTATGATGGTTGGGAAAGTTTTAGCCAATATGTTAAAGCCTTGAGAGAAAGATAAGGCCATTCCTGGCAAAAAAACATACTATGTACCATCTTCCTCCAACATGACAAACATTTAATTCCTAAAGAATAACAGCAGTTATTGAGACAGCTATTGATGTCAATTATATTTCGCAGTTCACTGTGATGGCAAGACAATGCTGAACACTTACTTCTTTCCAGCCTCAGGAACATAAAGAACAAGCTCAATTATGATTCTCTTCATATCTTCCAAGGTGAAATATCTAAGGTCATTCACTCTAATAGGAGCACTAATTAGGCCAAATGCATACCTGGGTGAAGGTATCTCGATGCCATGGTGCCATTGTAAGATCTGGCATCTGAAAGACTGCTTAGCATCACTCTATCTTTGCTCAGTCTATTATGTATGACTATAGTTAATGTCATCTATGACTCCATAGTCAGATAGAGTCACCTGTGACTAGGATGGTATAATGTATAGTAGTGTGCTCAGGCAACCTTAAACATTCAGGAATACAGCCTGGCTGACTTTAGTTTGT
Source organism: Protopterus annectens (assembly GCF_019279795.1). Lineage (NCBI taxonomy): Eukaryota > Metazoa > Chordata > Ceratodontiformes > Protopteridae > Protopterus > Protopterus annectens. The sequence goes on from NC_056728.1 coordinate 12,516,848, forward strand.
GGTGGTCTAGTTGTAAGTGTTGTATCAGTCTGAGTTTGTGTTGTGACCAAAACAGCCAGAGAGTAAGTGTCATGCTGAGGTTTAAGTGTCTTAGTGTGGCACTTAGGAAGCCTAGGAACTGTAGGATAGGCTTTAGTGCAAATCTTAGCATACGTGGTCCTTAGTGTTAGTGCTGTGCTGTGGTGGTTTGAGCTAATGGTGATTCTGGCAACCAGGTGACTACAGTTTAAACAAGTATCTACACCTCTCCCAGGTAGTCTCAGTGTCAGATAGTAAGAATGGGCTATCAGTGAACATGAAGAAGTTGCTACACAATGCTAGCAGGTAGGCAGCAAATAAGCTTATTATGGTGTCTCCTGATTTTAGGAAATTTGATAGGAAAGGGTTCGGTATGAATGGGTAATGTGCTAGTCAATTTCATAGTGAATAGCTTCAGCAAACATGGTGAACTTAGCTATGTGGCCTAACAGCTTATGCACTGGCACTAACAATTAGTCTGTATATAATAAGATAGAATGCCAGATGCTAGTCTTAAAGTGCAACAAAGCATGACCAGGTACTACATGCATAGTATAATATCACCTGTGTGGTCTAACATGCATGCACTGGCATTAGAAGTGAGTCTATATATTATAATATTATTTGTGTGGTCTAACATATGTTATTACAATATTATTTTATCTGTATATTCTAACATGTACGCACTAGAAATGAGTGTATATATGGGTGCTACTGATGAGGCAGAAAACCAAATGCTAAACGCACTATGTGATAAGGTATAATCAGATACAATACACAGTATGATAAAGCAGATATACAGTGTATCGTCCTGTTGGAAGCAACAAGTGTATCAAGCACAATACAACAATTCAAAAGTGATAGAGGGTGCAGGCACAAACAAAGGTGATACAAGGATACAGGCAAGGTGCCACGAGGTTTGTTATTATAGCAATACAATTTAAAGGTGACACTGGATGCAGCCAAGGTGCTACAACATTTGTGACTGCAGTTTGAAACTAATATGATAAAGAAGAAATTATGCCAGATATAGGCTAACAAGCACAATGCAAAAATTCAACAGAAAAATATACCTAGCACAAGAATACAGTTCTCATGCTACAGACACGGCTGTTAAAAACTGGTTAGCATAGTGTAGCAATTCTAATGTGAAAGAAGGAACCAGAATGGTGCAAGTGCCAGAAAACTTTACAAGCACAACAAAACAGTTTAACAGTGATAGATGGATACCACAAATATTTGCAAGCTCAACACCATTCAAATGTGATGTACAAAAAAAACACAAATGCACATCTTTATGGAAGACTTAAATATGCCAAGGTTAGAGGTAGATGAGGTTCAACAACCAATAGTTAATATATGAGGAGATGAGATAAAAATTATGATGTATAACCAATCTACAGGAAAGTCTCCAGGAACAGCTGGCATTCTGGTCAAAGTCTGGAAATTGAGAGGGAAGACAATGATAAAGATCTGGAAGGTTTTGCTGAGCAGTATTTTAAAAGGAGGGGAGGCACCAACATCCTGGAAAAAAATCCATCTTCATATAGACCCATTTAAATTTTAAACCATGATTATAAAGTGTTCATGTGTATAATGGCTCAATGAATGTCAAAGATGATGCCAAAATTGATAGATATGGATCAATGTGGTTTTATGAAGGGGAGGCAAACAGTTGACATTAATAGAACAATGATGATCCAGAGGGAAGCAGAATGTAAGAAAATACTGCTGGCGTTGGCGAATCATGATGCAGAGAATGCATTCAACAGAGTCAGCTAGGATTTTATGAGTAGGGCAAATGAACCATTTGCATTTCCTGATACAATAATAAGGTTAATTAGAAGGATATATGAGGGAACAGAGGCAGAAATTAAAGTGGGTGGGTTCCTCTCTGATAAGTTGTGTCTGAAGAGAGGAACCAGGCAGAGGTGTCCTCTTTCCCATTTATTATTGCATTATATTTAGAACAATTAGCAAAGAAAATAAGGGACTCATAAATTCAAGGATATCATTAGAATGATGGGCAAGAAAAGTTGGCTTTATTTGCAGATAATATTATTTTGTACCTGATGGAACCAGAAAAGGACATCTCAGTGTTGTGGAACATTCTGAGACTGAGACAGTTCCATTTTCTTCAGGTTATAAAATTAATGAAGACAAAACAAAGGCTATAGCTATAAAAATGTACCCACACATGAATTGGTTCAGCAATACCCATATTTATGGGGACATAATAAAATGAAGTATTTGGGAGTATGGATTAAAATGATTTTGGTGTGGCAGCTAAGGATATGTAGGAAGAGATTAAACAACAGATAATACAAAATGGAGAAACTGGTAGGTATTGCCAATGGATACGGATAACAAGATTTAAGCAGTAAAAATGTTTCCAGTTCCTTTAGCTTTATTCACACATCAGGCATATTTTTATCAACCAGAGGAGAATTTGAGGATAGTTAGAAATAAAGAGTTGAAGGATTTTATTTTGGACAGGAAGAAGGTAAGAGTCAAGTGGGATAAGTAAATTATCCCAATAGAACAAGGAGGTTTTGGATTACCTGATTTGAAGGGATATTTTAAAGATATACAGTTAAGGCTGTTGTATATAACACAATCAGAAAGCTACAATTCAAAGTGTAAACAGAAGATGTTGAATCGGGGGGAGGGCAATTCAGGAAATAATGAAAGAGTGGGAATTTGGATGCAGATCCTTAAGAAGAATAACAACAGTCATTCAGCATATTATTTCATAAGGAGGCAAATCGTATACTAAAAACTAAGCCAACATGAGAATGGAGAAAGGAGATTCTGCCAGTAAGGATGAGTGTAATTGGGGGTTCAGAGAATAGGCAAGAGAGTGCTGGAATTTACTGGAGAAAGTTGGCAAAGGAACCATGGCATTGGGAACATATAATAAGAGAAGGAACGGTAATAGAATGGGAAGAGACAAAGAAAATCTTAGATCTGCATTGTAAATGCAGACTATATATCTTGATCTTTAAGGGAACAAGGGTATAACATGGCTAGGCTTGTAAAGGCCCTAGGGCCAATAACCTAGTAACCTCCTACGATCATATGATCCTATGACGACATTTGGAATGCAGACTAGTGATTGCCTTCCCTATCAGGGTTTGATATCAGAGTGCAGACTAAGAAAAAGGCATATGGTGATCCTAAATGAATGGCCTGCACTGGTTGAGTTTTTAATTGACTCTAGAACAGAAGCTGCTGTTAAAAAAGGAATAATTAGTAGGGCATGTAAAATATGTCAATAATTATAGGAATCAATTACAGATGATCAGAAAGTTTGAGAAGAGAGATTAGATAAATAATTTAGAAGTAAACAATGGGAGGATATATGTTTGGCTCCCGAATATGTTTTTGCCAGGAAGTGTTTGCATATAGACTTTTGTACCCAAGACTCCAAAGAGTTTTTCCTCAAGTAGAGAGCAAACGTTGGAGGTGTGATGGGGAAGAGCATATATTCTTAGAGTGCAATGAGTCGGCAGACTTTATAAATTCCCTACAGAATTCTCTATCAGGAATACTGGATGAATAAATGAAGACAGGAAAAGGCATCTTTACAAAAGGAGTAAATTAAACAGACAAAAATGGAAATTATGGGAAATATACATGCAGAAAAAATGTTTTGGAGGAGGAATGAGTTTTAAGAGAAGGCAGGAATTGAACAATGTATGTAATGTTGCTTTGATTATATGATATAGAACAAAATATATGATGTATAATGTTTGTAAATGTGACCTTGTTAATAAATATGGTTTGATTACTTTTATATAAGTGTAAGCTTGCCTAAGTCACAAGTGATAATTCAAGAAACGTATTTAAAAAAAAAGTGATGCATAGTTTTCACAAGTGATAATTCAGTAAAGGTGTTTAAAATGTGATGCACAGGTGTCATAATACTCTGCTTGTACAACATTTCTGAGGTGATACAACCTCTAGCAGTGGTGTCACAATAAACACTCGGTACAGTAAAAAAAAAAAAAAAAACTTACACAGATTCATTTTGCCTTGTGCTTCACTACAGTAGGTGTTCCGATCGGGTCTATATCATGACATTGAATGATGAAAAGAGTGAACGCTGTTATACTGAATACTAAAAACCGAAAGCAGTAAATGTTGGAAACACTAAAAACCAAAAGCAGTAAATGTCGAACACATGGAACAGCTCCGCAAAAAAAAAAAAAAAAAAAAAATCCAAACACAAAATAAATTGGGGAGGTTGTGGCCCCCACACCCCCTACTTAAGTATACGAACTCTGAGATTGCACCACAGTGGAGGAAATGGCAGAGTCCCAAAAACGGCCCAGCATTTTTTTTTCCCCTGGGAAAAAATTGCTGTCCCTTGTGTTCAGCATTCAGTGCTATCGACTTTTAATGTTTGATATGAGTGCTCGCTCTTTTTATTGTTCGACTTCATAATCTAGACTTGTTCCAATCATCATTCCCTGATAGCAAGCACATCACACATTGTTGCATCATAAGTTATTGTGGTATGAAGAGCTATAGGGACTTTTCAGAGAAAAAGAGGATCCCAACCATACCATCTGGTCATGTTTTTATGTGTCTACTTCATCTTGGTGGTTAAAGTACTCCTTAAAAATAAAGGCACTCTGCATCCATATTCATATGCCTGTAGTCATATGACAGCTGAATGACAGCATACAAGATAGAATGATTCATCATTTAAGAAATGACGGCAGCAACGATAGAAAATTAGGAGATAAATAGTTCAGGTGGGTTTCCCTATCCTTGATCTCATCCCTGATGTTGTTCACACAGTGCTTGTCCCATAGACAGAGAAGCAACAGGCTGCCTCTGCCTTGTACTTATTATTTATTCATTATTTTTGTGTTTCTTATTATAATATCAATGAGGAAAAAGGTCACTCAGAAAAAACAATTGGTTAAAAACACAACAAGAAAAATCGAGCAAAGCTAGACTTTCCACTGTGTGATTCTTGCATTCCACACAGAAAAAGCAATCGGTTAAAAAACACAAAAAGAAACATCTAGCAAAGCTATGACAAACCTGTGTTTCCAAATGTTAGCCAAACATTCCACTTATGCTGTGCTGATGATACCATAAGAAGGCAGAAACATGCATGTCCACAGCTAGTGGAGTTTGTATTTATTGGCCTGAATCTGTCCACAAATAGACTGAAAAGAAAAAGTCATGGACATTCAGAATTGCCATTTAGCTGAAACACCTGATGTCCTTAAAGGGTAATTTGCATATATCCTATGTCACCTCTAATGCAAGAGGTTTAAGAAATCACACAGTGGAAAGTCTAGCTTTGCTAGATTTTTGTTTTTGTGTTTATTACAGTGTCATCTAACTTCCAGTGTGAAGCCATTGAATAACTTTCTGTTTGCAATGTTCCTTACCTCGATCTATCCTCTTCGTCATCTCACCTCCCTTAGATGGTGCTGTTTCTTTGTCATCTTTGTCATCTCGCCTCCCTTAGATGGCGCTGTTTCTTTGTCCTCTTTGTCATCTCACCTCCCTTAGATGGCGCTATTTCTTTGTCCTATTCGTCATCTCACTTCCCTTAGATGGCGCTGTTTGTTTGTCCTCTTTGTCATCTCACCTCCCTTAGATGGCGCTGTTTCTTTGTCCTCTTCGTTATCTCACCTCCCTTAGATGGAGCTGTTTCTTTGTCCTCTTTGTCATCTCACCTCCCTTAGATGGCACTGCTTCTTTGTCCTCTTCGTCATCTCACCTCCCTTAGATGGAGCTGTTTCTTTGTCCTCTTCGTCCTCTCACCTCCCTTAGATGGCACTGCTTCTTTGTCCTCTTCGTCATCTCACCTCCCTTAGATGGAGCTGTTTCTTTGTCCTCTTCATCATCTCACCTCCCTTAGATGGAGCTGTTTCTTTGTCCTCTTTGTCATCTCACCTCCCTTAGATGGAGCTGTTTCTTTGTCCTCTTCGTCATCTCACCTCCCTTTGATGGCACTGTTTCTTTGTCCTCTTTGTCATCTCACCTCCCTTAGATGGCGCTGTTTCTTTGTCCTCTTCATCATCTCACCTCCCTTAGATGGAGCTGTTTCTTTGTCCACTTCGTCATCTCACCTCCCTTAGATGGAGCTGTTTCTTTGTCCTCTTCGTCATCTCACCTTCCTTAGATGGAGCTGTTTTTTTGTTTTTGCATAAAAGATAATGAGTAGTGTATGAGTTACCTCATCAAACTGTAGTTATAATTCAAAGACTCTAATAATACACCATGCAACTCTGAACAAGCCTGAATTCAGATCAAACACCTTGATTCATCCCTGGAGAACAGTAATTGAATTACTTGGTTACCAAAAAAACTCATATAAATGACACAAGTTGTATTCACTGACATGCTTTCTATTCCATTACTGGACATATTCTTATTGTTGGTACGTGATGTCATGAAAAAGCATGGTCTGTTCAAGATGTCATACAAAAAAAAATAATTACCAATGCACTGACATGAAGTTGTAAAACTCAGAACATCTTACTTTTTGTAACACAGATCAAGGTGTGTTTGACAGTGAACAGAGCTTGTCTTGAATTGCAGTCTTACATTGTTTCCAGGGTGTCTGGCCTCTAGATAAATAAGATACCTAAGCCATATCACTGCTGAGGAACAATACATTTATTGTGATTATGTGTGCTCCATAATAAAGTCTAACATATTAATTACATAGTATACCAAAAAGAAATCACTTGGCATATATATCTACATCTATCATATAGATAGCTAGATAGATAGATAGATATAGTTATACAGATTCACTTCATAATCTCGAAATACTGAAATATCGAATTTCAGTATCTCGACACCATGAAGCCGAAAATCCATATCACCGAAAACACAAAACCGCGAAACACAAAACCGTGAAAACACAGAGCACACACTACACAACACATACAAACACAAACACCCATACCTCCCGACACTCTAAAAAAAGCAACACAACACAAACGCACACAACTAAACAGACACACGCACCTACCATTACTATACGCAGGGAGGCAAGCCTCCCTGCACCCCCCCATGTGGGGGGTTGTGCCCCCCAAACACCCCTACTAATATATACAAACTCCAAGCTTGCACTACACTCCATAATACAGACAAGCCAGTACCACACATTCCACACACCCCTGCACAAATACACGTCACATACACACAAACACCACCACTCCCAACACTAGCACACTCACATTCTTACCTACCTACCCAAACTCACACCTAAAACTCCCCAACACACCCAAAAACACACAAACCCTCCCCAAAACCCTAAAAAACCCAACACTTAACCTAGTGTGTTATCCATACCGTGGGTTCAGCATTTCAGATTCGACATTTCTGGGTTCGCGATTTCCATCCGTTCGACTTTATGGTCTTGAAATACTGAAATTCGATATTTCAGTATTTTGAGATTATAAAGTGTTTCCAGATATACATGTGTATATATAAGAGCTGTTATATTGTTATATTCCTTGTGAGCATGGACAGTGACTTGCCTCAGTCTCATTGGTGGACTGATTTATGGATACAGAATGTAAAAACCTGAAATGTGAGGAACATGTTGTAGGTTTTATGTTCCATGAGGACACATATTGTTGTGCTAGGATAAAAACATTGTGTGTGCTGATGGAGTGGGGACTAGAGTAGTGCATTCAGAAAATATGTGCTGTCTTTTGCTGTAGATTATTAATTTGAGACTGGAGACCTTGCATTTGCTTTCATATACCAATCAGAAAAAATATCTGTAAGGAAAGTGGTTCCTTAGTTTAACCAATAAAAGACACTGCTTCTTCTATACAAGTACACAGCTGGGATTACACCTATCAAACTAGGATGTCGGGTACAGTTTTGTAAGCCTGGATTAAAGCGGGGATATGTAAACCGACCTGGCACATCAGACATTCTGGACTTTAAACATCATAAAGTCTCCATTTCTTGCTGAATGCCTTTTAACAAGTATTAATACTGGTCTCTGAGATATAACTAGGGTGGTGTGATGAGGGCAGCTGCCCCAGGCACAAGCTGTTAGGAGGCATGATAAGCAGGCACTGATGGCTTGGCTGCAGTGCTGAATGATCAAGCTTGTGAGGTGAGAGTGCAAATGTTTTTTGCTCAGGGTACCAGATGAGCCAACTACAGATCTGACTGGCCTTACATTATTGCCAAGGAATAATGGAAAGAAAGTACAACCTGTTTTCCGCCGTGTTACCGATCATTCAACGTTGTTTTTATAAGCTGTGAGGTCGCTTGTAAGGAGGGACACAAAACATTGCCAATGAGTGGTTCCTTTCTCAGTGATAGGTAAACCTACAAAACAACCTCCTGGCAAACATATTAAGCCTGAGCAAATTTTCTCTTTGCCGTGGAATTTAATGTATATGAGAGCAATACTTTTTCACACATACTTTCAGGTAAGCAGTAATAATTTAAGTTTGATCAGCAATGCATAGTTTAAGTCCAGAAATAAGTGGCATATTGAATTGGTTTGCTGTTACTTTCTTTAAAATTTTACACACGAACTAGACATTTTCTTAGAGAAGTTGCACTGATGAAGATGAAGATATGTGTTTAAGTTTCATTTTTATCATGTAACTGAAAAATGCACTCCGAATCTGAAAGTAAGCATAAAGTGGCAAATTATGTCATTTTATAGTCAACATATAAAAAAATTAAAATTTTCATTAAGGGTGCTGGTAATCCAGGTTAAAATATAGATGATAATAAGAGTCAGGAGAACAGGCCTGTCATACTGTAAAGAAACAGGGTGCTTGATACATGTGCTATATTGCTCATACATGTTCTAGACAAAAGAATGAGTGTTGACATCAGTGACTAGATGAGACAGGGAACAATAGCAAAACATAACCAGTAAAATTCTACAGCATTAAACATAGGAGTTATTCCAAAAAAGGATGTGTTACCAGGAAGTTAGGCATATTCTGAAGGAGTTGTTCCAAAAAAGGGTGTGTTACCAGGAAGCTAGGCACATTCTGATAGAGTTTTTCCAAAAAATAATGTGTTACCAGGAAGCTAGGCATGTTCTGAAGGGGAAAGGAGTATTGTACAAGTACTTTTTCATGCTATTCTGGTAGTAGAACACCACCTTCAGAGATGGGTATTCACATCCTTGGATGAGATCAACAGATTCACCCAAGGTCAGGATCACAATTCCCAAGCGAAAAAGTATGGAATAGTGAATAGCTGCTGGGACAAGTGGGTTCCTAGCTTTATAGGTGCATGCTGTGCATACAGCTGAAGGGCACTGCCCCATGGCATTGAGAGGGTATTTGATATCACTGGTAAGAAGATTTTCTTCATATAGCCCAGGCATAAAATTACAGTTCTACCACCAGGTGTTACATCTAGCTTTGAAACTAGATAGGGTGTTACTTTGTCTGGTATGTAGAGAGAGCTTATTCCAAAGGCAGAGGAATTTACTGAGTGGAGGTTGAGGTCTTTGGCATGAGTGTTAGACAGACCAAAGGTAGAGACAATTAGTGTTTGAAAGACTAAACAGAGAACACCCTTCATGCATCCAAATAATACAGAGTACAGGGATAGTACTTTTAGTCTTCCAGGGTAGCTTAGGTTGTATAGTCCAGATGTCTTCTTGGTGTGAAACCTTTGGGGTCTTTCAAGTCAATCAAAGTACTTTGAGATGTACATTAAGAAAGGAGCACTATAGTCTTTTTAGAACTCTTTTTTTCACCCCTTCTCTAACTCTAACAGCTGTCCCAGTGCACCTTGCCCTTTGCTAGGACTACCAGCACTTCAACCAACCCCAAGGTCAATGACCATATTTGAGCCAGGTCCAACGAGGAACTTAAAGATGTCCTTGGAGATCACTGCTGTCCTTTATAAAGCCTGGGGGGGGGGGTTCTTATTTTATGACCCACCCCTGTTTCTCCCTTACCTCCTCCCTTCTGGAGCCACATGGTTACATCCAAGGGACAGGCATGCAAGGAGGGGTGCAACATGTCACTCTCCTTCTGTGACAGCTCAGCCCTGTCTCCAACCTCCCCCCCCCCCTTTGGGCCATGCCTCTGGGTGCGACATCCCTGGTCATCACAAGGGTTTGTCACAGGGGATGACTACAGCAGCACCCTCCCTCCCAGGGATAGTAACATGTATTCCTCCCTCTGGTCCATCAGTCGCCTGAGCCATTAATAGTACCCAGGTAGGCTAGGGTAAAGCCACTGCTTTAATCCTCTACTCCACTGAAGTGGTAAAACACTGTACTGTATTCAAGGAAAGGTCTAATAACAGGAGGGTATAGAAGAACAAACACTGCACAGGATGTAGAGGAGACACACCTACAGATCTGCTGGGCAAAGTAGGAGGACTTCCTAACCACAATCGAGACATTGTAATCAGAAGGAAAATTATTATCAGGTTAGGCCAAGCATAAAAAGGGGGTGGCGGTAGATGAAGAAATACCCAATCAGGGAGTAAAGGAGAAAGAACCATGTATCTGAACTGTGAAAAAAGCATAACGTTCTGGTGGCTGGAGAGAAGGGTGAGACAAGAAGGACTAATGGTAATGGGTCATTGTGTGAACCAAACACTACTTTGTTTACTTACTTATTTTAGTTTGCTTTTAGGTAGGTGTGCTGGATCCCTTGGGACGTTTTCACTCAGAAACTAGTTACAATAAACAAACAAACAAACAAAAAATACTCTTTGCAAACAGATCAAAGATAAGAGTGATAACCGTATTATAGATTCATAGGTAGGTTCATAGGTAGGTACTAGACTATTGGCCCTAGGGCCTGTACAAGCCTAGCCAAAAAGGTACCCTGGTTTTCGCCACCCAAGAAAATTATTTTCCTGTGCCCCTGTCAAGCAGAACCACAGAAGTGATACCCGGGGTGAATTTCCTATTTCCCATCCAATCATCAAGATTTTTCTTGAAGAGTGCTAATGAGGAGCTCTGTTTGACATAGATAGGTAGTCTGTTCCAGAGTATGGGAAGTCTCTGGGACAGGAATCTATCCCTCCAGCATGTTCTGTTTATTTTGGTGACAAGGTTTAGGTCACTAGAGCATGTAGCTCAGAGGGATTGGGATTACTTTAATTGGAGCATGTCTAACAGCTCTGGGTTTGACATAGCTTTGTATGTTAGGCAGAGATCGCCTCTGAGTAGGCGATATGCGACGGAGTAAAGCTGGAGTTTTTTGAGACGGTCTGCATAAGGCATCTGTTTGAGGCCAGTAATCCTCTTTGTGAGGTATTTTTGCGGCCTTTCCAGTTGTAGATGTCTTGTGAGGTACATACCAAAAGGGGCTTTGTACACTATAATGGGTCTAATGAGCGATGAGTAGAGGGGAACAATGACCTCTTTTTTTCTGGATGAGAAACCTTTTGTGATGAGGTTTGCCATGTAGAAGGATTTCCTGACCACTGTGGTGATGTGATTATCAAAGGAGAGACTACTGTCCACCTGTGTCCCAAGGTCTCTTATCACACTTTCGCTGTTAAGTAGACTACCGCCTATGTGGTAGTTCATGGGTACAGAGTTTTTACCAAAGGGGATGACAATGCACTTTTGGCATTGAGCTTGAGACCATGTCTTTGACACCAGGCATCTGTCTCAGTGAGGCCCTTTTGTAAGGTGTCCACATCGTTAGGAGTTTCAGTTATGGCTCCTAGTTTGCAGTCATCTGCAAATTTAGTTAGCCAAAGACCTTCTGTGTTAGCCTGTACTTCAGAGAAGTAGATACCAACCAGGAGAGGACCCAGGACTGAACACTGTGGTACTCCACATGTCACTGGTCTGAAGTCTGATTTGGAGTCTGCTACTTTCTCAGTGTGGGTTCTGTCAGTAAGCCAGTTGGCAACCCATCTTGTGACTTAGGGATTTATACCTAGTTTAGTGAGTTTATCTATAATTCCAGAGTGGGGAATGGTGTTGAATGCCTTGGTGAGATCTAGATAGGTTGTGTGAACCACCTTACCCTCGTCTATGGCTTTGGTCAGTGGCGTAACTACGAGAGGTGAAGTGAGGCAATTGCCTCAGGGCGCCAAGCGGCAGGGGGCACTTTGGGCTGTGCTGGTAAACTCAGAACTGACAGCATTGCATACTAAATACTAAGAAAATACGTGCATCCTTGAAAATAATGCAAGCCGTATGCAATGGAGTCTAGGAAAGAAGAAGTTTTGTTAATGTCACAATTATTGTCTATTTATTTATTTTTGTTTCTTTTCAGATACAGTTCTAGAAAGACTGTGTCATTTTTTTTGTAAATGAGAGTGGCCAGGAATGTGCTTTCAGAAATGTGATAATTGGCATTTTAAATGTTGCATGATGCTCTCGCGGGACTTTTTCAGTGCGCGGGCTTCGGCTTCAAGTAGATGTTTGGATTGTGGGCTTGCTTGCTGTTGTTCACTCGCTTCATGGATCGGTCTGTTTGTTCGGGTGCGCATATCAGTCTGTAGCTTGCTTGCTGTTCAGTCGGTGTGGTCTCGCGGATCAGTCTGTGGCTTGCTGTTAGGTCGGTCGCTGGGCTAGGTAGGTGAAGGGCTGTGTGTTGATCTGTAGTATTCTGGTTTTAACACTGTGCTGGGAGATGTTAGGAATGTGCGTATTTTTGTTGAACTGGACTTATCAGAGCTGGCCAGTTCTGTGGTTACTCGTGCTCAACGTTGTACAGGTACTGAATATATTTGCGTTTAAGTACAACTTATTGTTCACTATTTTATGTGCCTTGTTAAGCTGAACAAATGGTACGGGATCGCTTAAAGAAGGCTCTCGAAGAAAGAATTTTAGGGGTTAGAAGAACAATGATTACTGCCTTTCTCTGTTATGTGGGACAGGTATGTATGTATCGCATACGGAGGCGGATTGGGCACTCTAAATTGACTGTAAGTGTGAGAGAGTGTGTGCGAGTCTGTTGTGTGGAAGAGGTATTGCTGCAGGGCTAACCTCCCTGCAGTGTAAATAAGCGATCTTACTTAAGTTACTTGAGCAGGTGGAAGAATTGTTTTCTACACAGATATACTTAACTTCTGATGTGGTTCCAGCAGACTGGAAAACTGGCATAACAGCGGTCTGGATTTATAAGGTCTGGCCTGGAGACTCTCAAGGTTGATAAGTCTTTAATAAAGGATTTTTCTGTATTTAACTTGAGCTTCTGTCCTTTTGGCATGCTTTAGTACTGCTTTGCTTATTTGGTGTTTTTTACTTTTTTAGCTTGCTCGCCATCCTTTTTGCTTATCAGGTTGTTAATACCACACTAATGCTTCTTTGGTAAATTTGGAACAGTTAAATAAGTTTGGTAGTTTGTATTTGTATTGCATGTTATAAAACCATAAGTACCTTAGCTAAGGGTATGCAGTCTAAATGATTAGATTCAACTGTCAATTTACATGTGCACTTTAACATGCTGTCACATCTCTGCAGTGCAACTCCATGTAGGCCGTATGCCTTTACTACAATATAGTATTGCTGCTTTCTTCTTTTTCTTTATTATACATTACAAAGGTAGTGGTTTGATGGGGTGGGTGACATCAGAGTGGGAGTTGCAAGGGCACAGCCAGCATGTTTTGAGGTGAGCTTTTAGTAAAGTTTTGAAGTGGGTGCATGATGGTATGGAGATAACTGTGGGTGGGAGGGAGTTCCATAATTTGGCTATGGTGCAAGAGAATAGTGCTTCACCAGCAGAGTTATTCTGTCATAGATGGTCCCATGCAAAGCACTGGCTTGCCACCCTTGCCCTGCTTCCTTCTACTGTGCTTGTAGCTTGCTGATATCATTGTGCATGTTGGTCTACCCTACTTGCTTTCCCTTTATTATTGTCTGTTACTGCCTGCTTTCTTGCATTTTCTCTCCCGATGACACTGTTTTTATATACCATTTTTTCTTTGATTTCTGTCCTATGCTCTCACAACTATTAAACCCAAATCTCCAGATTTCCCATGCATTCCATAACATCCTAGGACAGTGGGACAGGAAGGCAAGAGTTATGGACTGCATCCATCATCAACTGGGGATTAGATTTTCCACATAATCATAACATCTCCTTCTGCTGGCCAGAATGCACTGTACAATGCAATGTTTCTGGCTGTAGTAAAACAGCATGCTTCTACAGTCAATAATTGCAGCAAGAGTGCAGGTATACACCTCGGTGAGCTTGTATCTCCAGAGTCTGTAGGCATGCAACTCTGAGACTTTTCCAGGGGCAGCTGTTGAGAAGACACTCAAACTACACCCTTTCGTGGGATGGGTAAGCCAACATCAGCTACTCACTGTCATTCCTCCCCGGTTGACTCTTTCATTATCTGAGCAGGTGATTGAACTCAGGTTATCTGAAGTAAAGGCAGGGCCAAAAGCTCAGCGTCATGAAGCTGGCATCTCTCTCCCCTGTGTACCAACATGTTTTCTTTTTTAAATGATTTAAAAAATACTTTTCATTGCTTCATGCTGTACTACTGTACATTTTATTTTTGTATTGCATTACTCTAGTTGTTATCACAGAACTGCAGTTTGCTCTAGTGTTCTGTTTTGAACAACTGAACTTTGTTATTTGGCATACGTTGTCATTTGAATTTATTTCTCATTGGGTTATTTACATTTGTCTAAGTCAATATTTTTGGCATAGTTGCTGTACTGTAGTTTCCTGCATTTTAAAAACTCAACTCTGCATATTTGCTACTTCAAATTCGGTGCATATATAGTGTGTGTGTGTGTGTGTGTGTGTGTGTGTGTGTGCGTGTGTGTGTGCGCACACATGCACTCGCGTGAACATATATGCACGCTCGTACACGCGTATATGATCTTTCTTACATTTTTTTCTGGAATAATAAAACTACATGCACATTTTTGTTTCCAGAATAATCAGAATTTCATCTCGATGGCTTGGGTTCCCGGGGGGGGGGGGGGTGTTGGGGCGCCTAGGAAAAGTTTGCCTCAGGGCGCTTCTAACGTAGTTACGCCACTGGCTTTGGTGGCTACTTCAAAGAAGTCTATCAGGTTTAGGAGACATGATCTGCCTTTTACAAACCCAAACTGTGTGGGGTCCAGAGTTTGGAGATCTCCAATGTCTTTATTTATGAGTTCCATGATGATACATTCAATGGCCTTGCAGACTAGGCTCTTCAGGCTAATGGGGCGGTAGTTCCTGGGGTCTGTTGTGGCCCCCCCCCCTTTGTGGAGTGGGATAACTGTCGTGGTGCACCATTCAATGGGCACAAAGCATGAGGTGAGGCTATGATTGAACATGGTACTTAGGTGGGGTGCCAGTTCATTTTGTAGTTCATGTAGAAGGCAGCCTGGGATGTTGTCAGGTCCCATGGATGCTGTGTTCTTGGCTTCGGAGAGTGAGGTTTTTACCTGTGCAGTCATGATTACAGGAACTTTGCATTCTTCCGGTATAAAGATGGGCCCTTTAGGAGGTGAGAGGGGGGTAAAGTTAGCACTGAACCTATCTGCCAAGATGTTGGCAATATCAGTTGGTTCTGTATATTTAGTGTCATTGTGCTGTAACTCAGCACAGATCTGAGTGTTGCCATTGAGATTCTTGACATAGCTATAGAATGCTTTGTGGTTGTCTTTAGAATCAGTGGCAATTTTGTTTTCATAACTAGCTTTGGAGGATTTTATGAGGGATCTCAGCTTCTTACTGAGGCTGACCAGGGAGTACCTCCAATCATGGGATTTTACTCTTTTTTGCAACAGTTTCTTTCTTCTGTTGTAGAGTTTGTTTATGGCAGAAGACCACCAGATTGTCTTCCTTTTTTTGGAGGATAGCATCTTGGTTCTGTTATGGATAGCATGTTCCATGCACTCGTGTAAGTGCTTATAAAGTGCATTTGTGTAGGATTCAGCAGTCATACCTCTATTGTCCATCTGCATGGGTGTTGTGAAGTTTGCCACTTCTGTCTTAAGAAGCATGAAGTTGGCTTTAGAGAAATTCTTTACTGTTGTTTCCCTAATGGGGGGTGGGAGCGGGATGTGGTTGTCTAGGGTGATTAGCTTGTGGTTGGATCTGACCAATGAGAAGCTGACCTCTGGTGTGGAACACCGGCCACCCATGTTGGTGATGACCAGGTCTAGGATATTGCTGCCCCTGGTGGGGGTGTAGATAAGTTGATCCAAGGCATTGGAATTGATGATTTCCAGAAAACGTTGAGCAAAAGAGTTGGTACATGAGTAGTTTTCCCAGTTAATGGTAGGGTAGTTGAAATAGCCCATTATTAGAGTGTTGGGTTGTACCTTAATATTTTCCAGTGTATCAAGAAAAGAGGAGTGGGAATCCTGGGGCATGGTGGGGGGTCTGTAGCAAGCTACAATCTGGATTGCAGTTTTGCCCAGAGTTAGTTGAACTTGGATAATCTCGGATGCATTATGCTGAGCAACTAACCTGGAGGTGTGGATATCCTTAATGAATATGGACACACCTCCACCTTTAGTGTTTCGGTCCGGGTTTGGTGGCCGAAAGGTGTGGTATGAATTATAGCCTGGTAATGCAGGGGTGCTCTCTGGAGCTTTGAACCAGGTCTTTGTCACTGCACAGATGTCAATGTTCTCCATTTTAAGGAGTGCCTCGAGTGAGTGCATTTTGAGGTTTAGACTTCTAGCATTGAGTAGCATTACCCTCAGATTTTGCTTGCTTGTACCTGTTATGGTGGTGAATTTGTCATTTGAACCTTGCCTAAAAAAGGCACTATAGGGGTGGCAAGAGCCTTTGCCAGTATCTGGAATCCCAAGGGCGACAGGTGCAGGCCATCTCTGGCAAAGCAGCGTGGTCTGTCGATCATGTCATCCCAGGCAGACAGATACTGGATTCCCTTAGAATGACACCAGAAGCTTAGCCAATAGTTAAAGTCAATCATGTTGTCCTTGTACTGTGGTATCATTCTGGGTGATGGCAGGATGCTACTCAGGGCTAGGGTCATACCTGCCTGGGCTACAAGATCGGAGAGCTCCTCCATGTCTCTTTTCATGTAGTCCAGGGAGGTACATCTCAGGTCATTCACACCAACATGGACAATGACAGAGTCATATTTGTACTTGTTGTGGGGTGACCTGAGTGTGTGCATTATGTGATGGATCCTGGCACCTGACAGTAACTTTTTCCTTGTTTAGCCTGGTGAGTGGAACATCAGTGTGCCTAACTATAGAGTCACCTATGACTAGAGTGTTGGGTACGTTATGCCTTATGGGCTGTAGTTGAGTGGCACACTGAGTATGTGGGCTATGTGTCATTTGGGTTGTGTTGGGGGGTGGAGGTTGCTTGCATTTCTGCTTTAGAGGTCTCTGTTGTTTGGGTAGATTTATACTGAGTGCTTCCGCGAATGTAGGTGTGTGTTTTGTGCTTCTGTGTGTGTGTTTTGGTGGTGTATGTTTTGAGAGACTATGTGATGAGTGTGATGCATTGCAAGTGTTTACCTTCTCCTCTTGACTGTCGAGGCCAGTCTTTGGTGAATATAGATTTGCTTCCAGTTTGGCTATATAAGTGCATTTCTCACAGGTCATAGTTTTGGGTGGTAGGAGGAGAGGGTTGCCTGTGTACATGAGGAAATTGCTGCATTGTCCCAAGATGCCCAGATTCATCAGGTAGACAGGAGAAAACACCAGGAGCTGAACTTTAGACATGTCTGAATAGGTGCTTATTTATTAAGTACTAAAAACTGTTTTCCTCTAGACAAGTGAGGAAAGTTGAGTGCTGTAGTAATTTGTAACTTATTTAGTGCTTACAATGAGTTCTGAACAAGTGCTGAGCTCAAAGAAACAGATGAGTGCTAAAGCTAAAAAGCTGGCTAGTTGCAAGTGAGATTTTGAAGAACAGATTTTATGGCGCCAGGAATAGTTTAACCCCAGTTAAGTGTGGGGGGGGCGGCTTAGGAGCTCAAAAACAGTCCTGGACACAGCAAATCCGTATCTGGGCAAGACCTGCCACAGGAAAGGGGGGAAGCAAGCTTAGAATTTGTTTTTTTCCAGTAAAGTGGAAATGGCGAAAGCTGAAACAGAAGTTAATTCAACGTTAAGAATCTGAGTGGGTTGGCCATCACAAATGTTCTCTATTAGATTGAGTGAACTAATGACACTAGACTGGGAGGAGTGTCACAGATCAAATATGCAGTATGGGTGGGCAACTGCAAAGCCACCAAGTATACCTAGCTGTAGCCACTAAAGGAAAGTTTTAAACAGGTCAAGGAGCAGACTCGAGAATGCTTTTAACTGTAAACAGACAATTATCAAAAATGCACAAAAAACGTTGGATCACTCATAAACAGAAAATACGACTCTCAGTATGAAAAAGCAGCAGTTTATACTTAAGTAATGTTAAAACAGTATAAAACAGTACATAAATGCAGTGAAACAATAAAAAAGCTTTATAACAGTGCAAAATGTAGATCAACTGTATAGCACAATTATGTTAGTTCAGCAAAAAATAAATGTTTTACTTGATTGTAGTTTTTATATCCCCAGACTAGTGAAAGCGGATAAGGTACACATACTAAACCTAGAGTACTTGATAATAGTTTTCACTCTTACTCAGAAACACTGGCTAATGTACAATGTATGTACTGTACCTGTGTACTATGTATGTATTCTACCTATGTTCCAAATTTCAGCTGTACATCACAAATCTATTAATTACCTTTATTTTTAAATTAATATTTTCGTTTGTTCTCTCCACTGTAACTGTTAATGTGCTGTATACCACTGTAAAAACATGCCTATTGCAATTTGTGTGTATACTGATCATGTCTAAATAACTAAATGTATCTGTAATTTTTCTATGTGGAGCTTTTTCTCCCCGAGCCTCTGCTGAAAAAGGGCCTTTTGGGCTCAGTCAGACACCCCCGGTTAACAAATGTAAAATAAAATAAATAACTAAATATGTGTAACTTTAAAATGTAGCTCTACTACAGGCACATTACTGAAGCTGACCGAATGGAATAAATTACAAATGAAGGTATGCAGTCATCTGAGCATAACATGTAAATAACTGTATAACAGGATTAGTGGGACTGCAGGATTGGGAAATGTATACAGGAATTTTGTGGTGAGGATTGAAGGTTTCCTGAAAGTCACACTGAAGAGAATACTATGCCCAAAGGTTGAATAGAGAAATCACAGAGCAAACCTTAAAGAAATGAGACTCAGGTTGGCGACACCCACACTACTCATACTACATACATTCACTGTTGCAGGCAAAGATTGCCTTAGTAAGGTGAGATGACTAAGTGCACAGGGGCAAGTCATAAGGCGCATGGGGAAAAATGAGCTCTGTGGTGCTGCAAGCCAAAGTACAGCCCTTTATCTTGAAAGAATAAGGCAAAGCAGGGGCCACATGAGCTGAGGGCATGATGCAAGAGACCTTTTGGGATAGCTCATGGCATATGCATTGAACTGCCCAGTAGGAGGGTGGGGTCAAGCAACAAGCAGTGTTCCATTAAATAGGGACATGTCATACACTGACTCACTGTGATATCTCCATATACAGCTTTCATTGGTCAAACAGAAATAAAAGTGAGGGAAGGAAAAGTCATATTCCAGATAGTAATGGCAGGGGAAACACTGCTCAATCTTGATAGGTCGATTGGACATCTATAAATGTATTAAGGATTATGGGGGTTGAATGAAGAAGGACCAGAATAAGCTAGCATGGTGTCATGCAGAGCAAGCAATGGTGTGCAAAGAGAGCAGCAGAAGGAAGGGAAATAGTATTCAGGGATATTAGGATGTTAAAAATAAAGGAGAGTATAAACTGAGTTATCAAGAAAGGTAAGAAGGAGTGGAAGAAAAAAGAAGAACAGGATAATAAGGGGGTAGCCATGAAAAGCAAAATTAAAGGATGTCAATGGGGGGGGGGGGGTGGTACAGTGTGCAGAACAAACTGTAAGGTGATGGGGAAAGCAATGAATGAATGAAGGAAGGAAGGAAGCATAGCTGGGGAGATGTCATACAGTCATTCTTGTAATGAGTATGCAGTTGAGATTCTCCTTTCTTAAAGTGTATACATGTGTGTGCCAGTTACTCTGGTTATCATTGTTTTTCTTATTGTTAAAACTAGCACAGATATTAAGATGGCTACCAGAGTATTATTACATAATAGTGACATAGGAGGAAGAGCCCCTGACACAAATATATAACAAAAGAAGTTGAGTTAGAGATCTGCCAGGCATTTAATTTAGGTCTAGGTTGGCTCTGCTCAGCTTACATGTACTTACCTGGATCACCCAGGTTTGATCCACATCAAGACAAGAATAATAATTCAGGTGACAGGTGCTCCTGTATTACTGCTTGCTTCATACCAAAGTCAGTTCATAATGCCCACAGGGTAGTACTTTATTTTATGGATGATCTTTTATCATAGCCTGCCAGAGAAAGAGTAAGACTGGTGTTATATAGCCTGCCAGTAATCATTCTTTGTCTGAAGTGCAGGAATCTCTAAGTGAGAACAATAAAGTAAATGGGGCTGGGATGAAGTCCTCCACAAAGGGAGTACAGGGGGACTTTCTCTCCAGCAAAGAAATGCTTTTTATGTATTCTGTATTTGCTAATAATATGACAATCTCAACTGAGCTGCCATTTACAAACCTTGTAGCTGAACTAACATGAAGGAAGCTCTGATGGGCTGAAGAGATACAGTGATCTTGTTACGGTCTGATGAGAAACAAAGAAAGCAGATAACAGCAGCTGCTATGCCACTATAAAAATGTGGGCAAAAGTTTTGGCACACAAGTTGTGAAGAATAACTCCATCACTGATGCATGATGGACAGGAAGGATTTATAAAGTGTGCCACTATTGAATTACTAGTGGAAATGGGATTTTATGGATAGAAGGACTTAATCAAGGTTTATTTGATATCAGAAAGGAATTCAGTTTTATTGAATGAAATTTTCTGTGGAAGGTGTTAGAGCAAGCAAGACTACTAGAGAGGTGTAGGGGATTTGTAAGTGCAGAATACAAGTCATTATCAGGTGAAGGGCTAGGGAACACAGCCCACAACACTCCAGAATTTCACAGAATGTCAAGATTTTTTTTGCTTCATATTTTTGGTCTGTTTATCATAAAATTTGTAGTTTTCCTGTTAATCACTGAGGACTGGAATCATTAAATAACAACAGCTAGTTGTGTTTCAAACTTTCTGTCCTTCAGAAAATGCATGCTAATGCAAAACTGATTATTCTAGCAACTTTCCAATCTTATGAAAGCAATATTTAAAATCTGTCTCTGAATTTGGGCCTGTGCCCCCAGCCCCCCTCCCTTGCATTATGCTTCACTTTGTCCAGAAGTCGTGCCCTAAGAAGTTGAGAGGTATGCTGGGGAAAAGCAGGTGTGTATCATTCATTTAGCAGCGTATATAAATGCTTTAAAGCAAGATTTGCAGTGTAGTTTAGAGTGTAGCGTGTCTGCTTATGTTGAGACTTGACTAGTCAAAATTGCTCAGATATGTTTTATCTGCACATTGCAGCATTAGTAATTCCCAGACTGTAACCATAATTATAGTGAGATAATGCAACTTTGGAGGTAAGGAAGTTTTATTTTTACCCTCCTAAGCTGAGTGACTTAAGAGTTTTTTTATAGATACTATAGTGACTTGTGGGGGTACAAAATTGACAAGGAAGAGGGGTGTGAAGGCTTGCCCCCTGCAAAGTTTTTTTCCCATTTTTGTTGCTGCTCACAATGCGTTTAGATGTCACCCTTTTGTGAAAGACATTTTGAGGTGTAATAGTTTCTGGGTTTTTTTTTATTTCAAGTCATTAATCCAGTTGGAGTTCACTTCCTGTTTCCAGTTAAAAGGCTGAGTTGTATCTCTTTTTTAACATACTACTTATTTATTATAATTACACATAGATGTAGACTTGTTAGTTCAAAGGGACCTCTTCTTATATAACCAAAAGGTCAGTATTGAGCTATCGTATGTGCCTCAGCCTTCCAGATAATTGACAGTACTAACTGTTATATTTTGGTCCATTTGGGATAGCTCAAAATGACTCCAGGTAAGTGTCAGGATGTAAAGCTCATTCTATAGTCTTTTGAAATTCAGATCCACTGATTTGTCACTAGTGGTCAGAGATGAGTATCCACGTGTTTGGCAGAACCTTTACACCATACAATGGAGCCAACGGTTTTCTTTTGTTATAGCATTTTAGCTTCTTTGTCTTTGAATAGATATTATGAGACAGAGTTTTCTGAATTAGTTGTTCATATTAGGCACTATTATGTCAATAATTACATTTTGGTTTAGTTGTTTGTATTCACAGTCATTAATTCCTTGTTAACTTTAGCCACATTTTCAATTAAAACAAGTAC
Source organism: Protopterus annectens (assembly GCF_019279795.1). Classification (NCBI taxonomy): domain Eukaryota; kingdom Metazoa; phylum Chordata; order Ceratodontiformes; family Protopteridae; genus Protopterus; species Protopterus annectens. The sequence goes on from NC_056728.1 coordinate 12,539,159, forward strand.
CATATATTACATATATAATATGTTAGCATGTTAACCAAGTAATTGGGTGACATTTGAGCTTCCATTTTTTAATTCCATGTATATGTGCTGTCTACTGTGCTTATTGTTGATTCTGTTGTTGGTAAAACTAACAAAGGGGAGAGAGAGAGAAAGAGAGAGAGTCCCTGCCTGTCATGCTTCTGAAAGGGAAAGAGTTGTGAAACAGTTATGTGTCTACAGAGATATAGAAATATTATAGTACATGGCCTTACTCCTGCAATAGTGGCTTAAGGAAATCCCTGTTTTCCATTATTTGCAATGTATAGGACTACTGCATCATGTCAAATGCTTTTTCAAAATCAGTGGCAGTAACTAGCCAAAGGGAAAGCAGATCTCCTCATATTCAGATGTATTCAGGTAAAGATCTTGGTTCCATTTTATTTACCAAGTAATAAGGTACTGTTCATGGTCTACTGGGGATAAACTTGCCATTTCCTGGTAGATTAGTGTTGTTGACAGTAGTTATTTAATTCTTAACCTAGATGTTTTTGATGGATTGTTGGGGCCTACTGCACCTCTCGATGTTGGACCTACTGCACCTCCCAGTGTTAGGGCCTATGACATCTCCTAATGTTGGGCCTATTGCAATTCCTGATATTGGGGCCTACTGCACCTTCTGATGTTTGGGCCTACTGTACCTCCCATGTTGGGCCTACTGAACCTCCCAGTATTGAGGCTCTGCCTCCTTACTCACAATCTCTAAATAGGCTACATTTGAGGTCACACTGACTTGGAGGGAAGAAAAAAAACATGTTTCTTATTCACCTGGGTAGGTGAGAGATTAGGGTGTAGGGGCAGAGCTCTCACATAGGTTGTGCAGGACATGCCCCTCAAAAAAAACTTTCAAAAAATATTTTATTTAGCATTTCTAGCATTAGACAAATGGAAATGCAAGATAAGTGTTAAATGCTGTTGCATGGCCAATAGTAATCTGGTCCTTATAAATAACACACGGTCACTGTGCATGACATTTGCCATTATATGTTTAACCTTGTTGGCTAGTATTTTTTTTTCTCAGAGCTTAGTGTCATCTTAGTTGTGAGATATATATCTGCATCCATCAAGGTGTCAGGTGACTTATTAGATTTTAGGAAAACTGTGATAACAGAAAAAAAAATAGGAGGCATGTGACTCTTCTTAAAATTGTTTGGACAGCATTTAAATAGGTAGGATAATACGTTTTTATTTTCTGCATTTTTTTTCTTGCTCTACCTGCTGACCACCAAGCCCTTCCCAATCAGACTGGAGCTCATTCATTCCATAGGAGTGAGGGCATCCCAGCAGACCGCACTAAGATGAGAACCATATGGGGAGGTGCCATCATCTAGTCATCCATGAAGGACTTAATACTCTTGCAAGCACCCTGGTAATGGCAGCATTATTTGTCTATTAACCTAACTCTATTCCTGTTGGTCATTTGAGCATGTGCACCAACACAAGCATCTTTTATGCTACTGTGTTAATTGCATGTGTGTTCCTCCACCTACACATGACAAGGGCTACCATCACTAGACTGGGTGGTCACTCTCATGCATAACTGCAATCCAGCCCCCATTCATAACTCATCTCTGCCCAACAGTCAAGGCTGCATCATCTACTGAAGCATTAGGAATAACTGAAGTAATGGTCACTGGCCCTCCCTATGATTGGCATGGTCACCTTCTCTTGCCTACACGATCAAGGGCTCAAGCGACTATTCAAACTCCAGCTGCCTCAGCTGCTGTCATGACTTTATTCCACTATGCCACTAGTACAGGGTCACAATTAGAATAATACATGCCCCTGAACAAATGCATATAACTCTGTGAGCAATCCCTCTGGGAGGGGAGGCTTTCCTTTTGGGTCTAGGGTTTAGTGCTTTTTGGTTATCTTCCACAATTATTGGACTAGTAAGTGTGGTTATTTGTTATGTGGAGATTGGAGTAATTTGCATATCCTTTAGGTATTAGCAGTGTGAGGTGAATTTTAGCAGCTTATATGTCATTACTTGATATGAGATTGTTTATATCAGCTTACCTACAGGTCAGTGAAGCGTTGGTGCTTGAGAGACTTTAGGCTGAAACATTAACGATGAGGTATATTTCACTACAATGTGTTGTGTTGTGAGAGCTGTCAGAGTGCTGCCCGTTTCTCCTGTGGTGCAACTGTGATATTGGTGAATAAAACTTACAGGGTGGGGGTGCAAGGGGAATTTTTGAGTATTATATTTTTTTAATCACCTTTATTAGTATTTAATTTTTAGTAAATGATGCTAGAGTGCTAATGTCCCTTATGCTCTCTGAAATCACAGGCTCCCAGAGAAAGGGCAGAATGAGGCTTTACACTATATTTAATCTATCACACTTTCCCCAAGGTGCAGTGACCTTTGATGTGTGAATAGATAAATAAAGGAGATGTTAGAGGTGACATTACCAGATACAACTGTAGGTGTTTGCTTCCCTATAAGGACAATTTCTGGTTGTTTTTCTTTACAATACATTTGCTTATTAACTGGACTGGACTGATTACATGTACTTGGGCTGCCGAATGTGAGATGTAATTGTTGATGAATTGTTATACAGACACTGTATTTTTTTTACAAAAGTACTAAATTTGTTTCTGGAATATACTCTGACAGAACCAGGTCATTAATCTGCACATGTCTGTTGGCTGTGTTCTCAAATCAATCTGCCACCTTTTGAAGCCCTGACTATACTTATATTCTAAGAATTTTTCACAGCTTTTTTCAATGTGCCGTTGTAGATGTTGAAGCCTTCTTTAAGTAATTAATCAGTTAGATACATTATTCAGATTCTGGCTATTTTGCTTATACTGCCTGATTAGTTTTCTGTCTTCGAATTTCATTTTAACACACAGCATAAATTCATTGCTTGTAATAAGTGTATCTATTCTATATGTGCTTTTAAATATGAATGCACATGATACTATATTTTGGCTATGGCCTGGACATGGTGGAAAGGGTCTGCAAACCGGTTAACATACAATCAGAAAAACATTTCAGTTAAAGTTAGAGGAAAGCCTGTCATTAGTGGATGGCTACAAAGAAGGTAACCCTCATGATGATAGTAGGGTGTGGTAAAGGTTGCATTGAGAAAAACTGGAAGGTGAGGTGTGGGAGGAATCAATAAAGGTGAGAAAGGAAGAAAACCTGAAAACAGTGAAATGGTATATAAGGGAAAATAAATAATACGAAGGGGAAAGTTTAATAAATAGTGGATAAAGATACTGAGATTCTACAAAGTTGATTTATATTGGGTAACTAAATAACTCAAAGAGTATAGCAATAACTCACGCCTGGGTGTGGGTAATGCGGGATTTACCCACGGTTGGCGTGGTTTGGTCCCGAGGGCGAAGCCCAAGGGACCAAACAAAGACAACCGTGGGTAAATCCCACATTACCCACTCCCAGAAGTGGGTTATTGCTATTATACTATGACATCATTTAAGAAAAGAAATAATTACTTTTCTTAAATAATGGCATTGTATAATGCCTCTTTGCTGCCCTTCCACAGCTGGCTGGTATCTGCGGCAGTTCTGATGTACTGCGCATGCCTATGCAGTACATCAGAGCTGTGGCCAAAAGCAACGGAGAAAGCAAGATCTCCGTTGCTTTTCACTCTTTCGCTATGTTAAATGGGTTTAACATAGCGAGACAGCTTTAAAATAAGCAACGGAGATGTCCGTTGCTTATTTTAAAGCTGTCTCGCTATGTTAAACCCATTTAACATAGCGAAACAGTAAAAAGCAATGGAGATCTTGCTTTCTCCATTGCTTTTTTTTTTTAAACCTGTCTCGCTATGTTAAATGAGTTTAACATAGCGAGACAGCTTTAAAATAGGCAACAGAGATCTCCGTTGCTTATTTTAAAGCTGTCTCGCTATGTTAAACCCATTTAACATAGCGAGACAGGTTTAAAAAAAAGCAACAGGGAAAGCAAGATCTCCGTTGCTTTTTACACACTGTGTCGCTATGTTAAAGGAGTTTAACATAGCGAGACAGCTTTAAAAAAAGCAACGGAGATCTCCGTTGCTTTTTTTAAACCTGTGTCGCTATGTTAAACTCTTTTAACATAGCGAGACAGTGTTTTAAAAGAGACTTATACTAATGGAAAAAGTCCGGGCCGCCGGACCTTTTTCCATTAGTATAAGTCGATTTACAACGTGCACGTTTTGGAATATTAATGGGGGGGTCATGTTATAATAGATAATATTATATGTAAAACTGCAAAATCTGTAAAGTGAAGCAGGAATTGAATAATTTATGTAATGTTGCTTAGATTATATTATATATAGCAATATATGTGAAGTATAATGTTTGTTAATGTTGATTTAAAACAGTTTGATTACTTTTGTATAAATGTAAATTTGCCTGTCACAAGTGATAAAATGCTTAAAAAAAGACACATTGGGTTGGACAGAGGAAGAGGAGTGTAAGTGATAGAATATTAATAAAATTGCAACCCAGCCTACAAATATATGCAAATATAAGTCACCATTAAGAATAATGGCAGGAAAGCAAAGGAAGTCATTGGAAGTTAAAGCGGGAAAAGGAAGCAGGAACTGGAAGACATACAGCATGCATCTCTTTTTCTACACACACACACACACACACACACACACACACACACACACACACACACACACACACACACACACACACACGCACACACACACACACACACACACGCACACGCACACACACACGGATGTGCGCACACACACATACACACACACACATACACACACACACACACACACACACACACACACACACACACACACACACACACACACGCACACACACACACATGCACACTTATGTATATGTATATATATATATATATAACTTGGAAGTTTTTGACCTGAGCAACTAATAAAAGTTCTAAAAGAGGAAAGAAGAATTGGGGTGAAATAACTGAGGGTGGGAACTGACAGTAGCCTTACATATGAGATCTAATAGAGGGGCAGATAGCAATAAGGAAGGGTATAGATGTGTTAAAGTATGTAGGAAAGTGATATTTAAAATGTGGAAATTTAAGCAAACCCTCACTGTTGTAATGTTCTGTCCCTTTTTAACTATGTGTTGACTCTGTAAGTCCACTAAAGACATTGTTCCTTTTCAGGGGCAATCTGGTAGCATCATCTGGTTGTGTGACTTGTTCAGTGTACTGGGATGGAATACATGTGTGTATAAAATAAGTTACTTTAAACAGAATCATGCAAAACCTGGAGCCAGAGTCATACAGTAGCAGCAAATATAACACTTCAGCAGTACAATTTCTAGATAAAGGGCTGGAGGGCTGTAGACCCTGTGCTACACTTCTGAAATATGATCTCACACTTAGCTATTTTAAATTACTTTTGGCTTTTCCTGGTTAGGGGTCGCCACAGCAGAACTCCGTCCGCTTATGATTGGCAGTGGATTTTTACGGTGCCGAGTTGCCAGCCCGATGCCCAACCTTCAAAGAAGGCACACCCATTCACACACACTCTTGTTTCTATTCAAATAACTTTACAGTATTTATAAATCCTGACTTTTGAGAATATACAGCACTCAGCAAGAACAAAGGATCTATGAAGTTCTTCTGAACTGATTGAAATTATTCAAATCCTGCTTTATATAATGCTCATGGGTAAAATCAATAGCTCACGACTGGATTTACACATGTCTAGTCATGTTTACATACTGGAGCACTGTAGTAAAGTCTGTGTACACACACCTGTAATCTATGTAAACAGCCTTTTTCAAACAAATGTGACAAGCAAGAGTGATGTAAATGTAATAACTGCTAAAACACTGCCTCCACTTAACAAATAACAATAGTCCTACTTTCACTCATAGCAGTATCAGAATCTTGTTCATAGAACTATTGTCCCAGGCGTACACTGCAGTGCCACCGAACGTCTGAAGAATCTAGAAATGATACATGACAGAGATGGTGGTAGGCCAGGAAATGTGTGTCTAGCAGAAGCTAGCAAAAATAAAAATATTTAAGTACTCCTATGATGGCAGAAGATGGTAGTCAGGTAGAAAGTTTGCTGTCTAACCTAACAGCAGCATATTGTCAGGCTTGACAGATCAAAAGTGTGCTTACCTGGTTATATTGTATCTTCATATGTTCTTGTCAGAATGCAGCATCCTTTGGAGAAAATGGTACCTGAGCTGGTGAAAGCTGATGGAAATGTTAAAAACTGTATGGCATTTGTTCAATAAGCATCACCCCAAAATATTGTACATTCCATTTGAAATGCACAAATTTGTGGTTAGAGGATCACAAACCTTTTTTTGTAAATAAATGTTGTATGCAGGATGTAGACATCCTCCATATCCTACTACTTAAATTTATTTATTTGTTTATTTAATTTATTTATTTTATTTTATATTTGTTTACTGGGAAAGTCAGACTGGGCACAGACCCACCTGCAGCAGAGGCCCGGGGAGAAAAGCTTCACAAATAATAAAACAGTGTACAGAGACATATAATGGATATTGTTCCATGCATTAAGAATATTTGCATTATTTATACATTGATAAGATTAATAGTCACATATTTTGTGGAAAAAAACTTAACAACTTTTATCCTGGTACAAGATTATAATTACATTGTTAGGTTACCTGCATGCAAAAAATGAAAACAGTAATAAAAATAGAACATTATTTTTCAAGGTGAGAGAGTTGTAATATAGAACTGCTATGATATAAGCAGAGATAGGTTTATAGGGGTAGTAAATAACACAGAAGTGGAGAATAGAACCTATGTAGATAAGGAGTGGTAGTATTAGCAGGGATATGAAGAATGGGGTACTGTTTTGGCAGCAAAAAACATTATACCAAGATCTAAGGGAGAAAGTTTAGCCTGGTTTTATACAGGAGCAAAGCCAAGTGTTGGTTTAAGTGTTGTCTAAGAAATAATTTGAATTTGGATGGGTTGGTGGTGTTGAGGAATTTCTGGGGCAAGGTGTTCTAAGATTTTTGATATTTTGTTGGACTATAGGGAGTCACCGTGGCTATTGTTTGATTTGGTTACTTTCAGTAGGAGTGTCTGTGAAGACATTAGTTGTCTACGGTTGTTTTTGTTGGTGTGGGTTTGAACTAATTTGCTGAGATCTGGGCAGTTGTCCGGGTGGTGTAGGATGTAATATGCCAGGGCTAGCTGGTTAAGGGTGAGTAGATTAGGTAGTTCCAACCATTTGAGCTAGTGTAGAGTTTAGCAATGCTGTGATCTGGATGGGTGATTGGAGGCAAATTTAGCTATTTTATTATAGCAGGACTCCAATTTATGTCACATTTTCTTAGGTTAGTAAGTATTGTGAGGTGAATAGGAGGATAGAGAGTAGGTTAGGAATGGTTTAATTCTGTAAAGTGAGCCTAACTTAATGTGAACCTTTTTTATTGTTAGTGCAAGATGCTTGTCAAATGTAAGGTCTCTGTCTAATGTAACTCTGAGGAGCTTTGTGTACTTTATGGGTTCTATTATGGTATTATTTGAAGAGTAAATGGTAAAAGGGAGGGGTAGTGGTCAAGGGTTTTGCTACTGGTGAATAGCATAAGCTTAATTTTGTTAGGGTTGAGAATAAGTTGATTAAGTCTAAAAAGGTATTATTCAATAGCCAGGATGGATTGTAATATTTTTTTGCTGGAGTTCAAGGAGGGAGGGAGCTGATCATATGAAGGAGGAATCATTGACAAATTGGATTTTGGTTGCATGTTGAGTGGCAATGCAGAGTTTGTAAAAATGGTGAAAAGGAGTGGACCAAGGCCTGAAGCTTGGGGTACACTCATGGAGACATTTATTAGGGTTGAAAGTTCATTTAGCTACTTAAATGCCTGTTGACTGTGAGTTAGATAGCTGGCAAACCAAGTAAAGCCAGCCTTACAGAGGTTTAGGGAAGCTAGCTATTTGATAAGTTTTTGGTTTGAAACTGTATCAAAGTCTTTTGATATGTCAAAAAAGCCAGATGAGGCAAGTAGGCCATTGTTTCTATGCTTGTTGGCTGAATTAGTGAAACTAACTAGAGCTGTTATTGTACTATGTTTTGGTCAAAATCCATGTTGGGATGTAGATAAGAGGTTGTTTTATAAGAGATGGTGAAGTAGTTGTGAATGTATGCATTTTTCCATTATTTTGCTAAGGGTGAAAGAATAGCGATAGGTCTGTAATTAGTGAAATTGGTGGAGGTGCTGCCTTTGTGGAAGGGGATTATGAGAACAATTTTCCAGAGTTTGCGGATGTAGTTTTCTTTTACAGTCTTTTTAATTAGTATCGATATGGGGTAGGAGATGATGTCTGTGGCTAGTTTAAGAAATTAATTTGGTAGTAAGTCAGCACTGAGGGACGACGGGTTTTAGTTTGGATAGCTGTTTTTTGATTGTAGAAGTTGGTATCAGATTGGTAGAGAAAGAGTTGAGGCTAGTTTCCAAATCTGCAGGGATGGATAGAGAGGCGTTGATGTCTTTATTCATAAGGGACTGTATAGAGTTGATGAAGTGTGTGTTGAATTGAGAGGCAATACTATCTGTGGAATTAGTTGTGGCTGGAGCTGGGGTAGTGCAATGGTCGGGTTTTAGCAATTGGATGATAGCTCCCCGGAATTTCTGGGGCTTATTTTGGTGCTTTTCTTGGATTTATGTATAGTATTGTTTTTTGTGATATTTTATCTGTTTTTTGGCTTAATTACATAATAGGCGGTAGTTGTGGAGTGATATTTGACTTTGGACCCCTGGTAAGGGTGCCATGCTTTATCTCTTTGTTTGTGAATCATTTTTGTTTCAATAGTGAGCCATGGGCTGGGTCTAGATTTTACAAGTATCTTTCTGAGGGATGCTAGGTTGTTATGTATAGTGAGGAATTTTTCGTTAAAATACTGGATTCATAGATCTAGGTGGAGATGTTTTAGATGGCACTAGTCACATTAGATTTCATTTGTTGCAGATAAATTTATGGAGGGTGTTTTTTGGAGAGTTTGTGTGGTGTTTTAGTAGGTAAGTGGTCAGATGATCACATAGGCTGTCTGGAAGCCAGCCTGCATGGTAATGGATAGAGTTATTGATTACTAGAGTCCAGTCAAGGATTGATTCCTTTTTGCTGTGCTTGTCATATCTAGTGGGAGTTTGAATTAGCTGACTGAAACCATGTAGGTTTATTAAGTTTGAAGGGTTATCAGAGGAGAATGTAGCCAAATATATCACTCTGAGAAAATGCAAATGCTTGTTTTTTGCACAAAAACAAAGTATTTATGTTTCGCCTTTCTTCAATAAATTTGGAGAAAAGCATCATTTTCAAAACACAGTGCATGAAACTTGTCTAGTTCAAGTATTTTATGTTTACTGAGAAGATACAACTCTGCTTGTTGAAGAATAGAGCTTGTTTAGCATACTAGCCAGGTTTCTCTTATTCACTATAAATATCACTATAACTGTATGTCATGACTGATAAGGGTCTTTAACTCATTCACTCCAGTGGAGCTCAGGATGTTTGCACTGTAACTCCCAATGGGCAGAGCCTAAGCCTTTTGACAGAATCAGATTATGTCCTTACATTTCAAACAAATGTTCATATCTCTGGAACCATAGTGGCTATAAAAGAAGTATAAATGTCAAACTCTTAAGCACAAACTATTTTTATAGTGGTAGTATTCTTTAGATTATGTGTCTTAAACTGAATGCTATAGTCACAGTAAACACAGTAACTATTACATTTGTAATATTTTGTAAACAATTTACAATATCTCAGCCACCACTCAAGTTACACATGTACTGTCAGCATTTTATCCATCTACCTGAGAGCTTTCATGTGAGGCTAAGGAGTTCTGTCTGTATTACTTGGTTGTTGAGATATTTAGAAAAAGGTGAAATTATATAAAAATAAATTGATATCATAAAAACAACTGTTAATAAATATTTACCTGCACTAGACAGAGATCAAATATTGATGCAGTTGAGCTTGCCATTGTATAAGTTTTAAGATGGAATCTTTTAAAACCTTGTACATAGCATAGTTTTGGAATTATTGATGCAAATATGAACAGGCAATATTTAATGCCTAGAGGCATCAGTAAGAGTTAACTGCAGATGCACCTGGAGATGTCACTTGGATGTAATGAGTTAATAGACTTGTGAACTTAACAGCTAAGAAACACAACTTTTTAAAAAGATAATACAAAAACAGAGAAAATTGAAGCTTTGTTATATGGATATGGATAGTAAGATACAAGCAGTTAAAATGTTTTCAGTCCCATTTGTTTTATAAACAGGGCAGGCATATTTTTATCAACCAGAGGAGAAGTTTTGGATAGCAATTAATAAGGAGCTGAAGGACTTTATCTGGTAAGGGAAGATGGCAAGAGTCAAGTGGGATAAGCTGATTCTTCCAGTAGAACAGGGCGGATTGGGATTATTCGATTTGAAGGGGTATTTCAGAGCTACACAGTTAAGGCTCCTATACATAGCACAAGCCGAAAACTATAAATCAAAGTTGAAAGGGAAGATAATGAAACAGGGGGAAGCTCAAGAAACTAGGAGAGACTGGGATTTTGGATGCAGGCCTTTAAGGAGAATAACAATAATCATACAGTATATTATATCCATAAACTAGCAGAAAGTATCCTAAGAACTAATGTTATAAAACAAAAGCTAGTGAGCAGACACAAGGGCAGGTTAAAACGTTGAACTTTTATTATCTGGTAAGTGCTTTTGCAGCTCTTGGTTTCTTCTTCTGACCACCAAAAAGTCACATTAAAAAACACAGCCTTATATACGTAAAACAATCAGACAAACCATCCAATAAACTGCAAGAAGTAATTAAAAAACAGTTTAAAATTAACTGCATAATTACTAAACTTAATTTCCCAAACTTACCAATCACATGCAATTATTCAATATCTTGCCTTATGACCAATCGTTAAATAATATTCACAGTAATATGATTTGTTAGATACATACTAGATGAATATGTTATATATAACATTATTGGGTAATGTTCAGTTTGCACCTAAATATGTGTGGTGTCCTTGTCATCAAGCACGATCTTAAATGAGTCCACATAATGACAAATATTTTTTTGTCCTATCCATATTAAAATGCACCTTATCAAGCGACTATTTAAAAAAAAAATATCCCTCAAAATTCAATATCTGCCTAATATATAAATATAATGTTTAATAACACACACTAATGGGTGTTTTAAGCTTCTTTACCAGAATATATATGCAAGTGTCTCACTTCTGAAAGCCCTACCTTTAAAACAAAATATATTTTTCATGTCTATCCTATTTAATGGCTAGTGCCTTTATTTCAAGACCTGCTCAAAAGTGTTTTACATAAGTTCATCTTGTATCTTTCATAACATTAACAATGAATAGGGGCAAATAGTTTCATGCAAACACCAATGAAAAGTCTCATCTATGATAGGCTAAGAAAGTCTCTTGCTAAATATTATTGGATAATACAGCTCATTCTATTCCCCTAAGAAAGTTTATTTCTAACTACTACTGGATAATCTAACTCATGTATATGAGGATGCGTTTAGTATGGGTGTTTTTTGATTTGAGTTAGATTATACAATAGAAGTTGGAAATATACTCTATTAACCTATCACAGAAGAGAGTTGGAAATACAGTCTATTAGCCTATCACAGAAGAGATTTTTTCATTGGTGTTTGTATCAAATCTTCTCTTCTATTCGTTAAAGCTTATTTGAGCAGGTCTTGAAATAAAGGTGTTAACCATTAAATAGGATTTTAATATGGATAGGACAAAAAATTATTTGTCATTATGCGGACTCAGTTAAGAACATGCTTGATGACAAACACACCACACATTTTTAGGTGCATACTGAACATTAGTCAATCATGTTATGTATAACATGTTTATCTAGTATGTATCTAACCAATCGTATTACTCTGAATATTGTCTACTGATTGGATGTTATACTTCAGGTCCTTATTTTTAATAGGACAATTTATTGTATAACTGTATGTGATTGGTAGGCTTGGGAAATTAAGTTTGGTAATTATGCACACTTAATTTTAAATTGGTTTTTAATTACTTCTTGCAGTTTATTGGATGTTTTGTCTGATTGTTTTAAGTATATAAGGCTATGTTTTTAATGTGACTTTTTGATGGTCTGAAGAAGCAACCAAGAGTTGCAAAAGTGCTTACCAGATAATAAAAGTTCAGTGTTTTAACCTGGCTGTGTGTCAGTTCGCTAGTTTTTGTTTTGTAACAATAGTTATTCTTTCATTTGGCTTTACTAACGAGCCATTAATCTGAGCTGTTTTTCTTATCCTAAGAACTAAGCTAACACCGGAATACAGGAAGGAGATTCTGGTGATAGGAATGACTGCAATCAGGTACGCAGACAGCAGGAAAAAAGGGTCTGGAATTTATTGGAGAAAGCTGCAAAGAAACCAATGTATTTGGAACAAATAACTAGAGAGGGAAAGATGATAGAATGGGAAGATGCCAAGAATTTATTTGGACTGCAGGTTAGAGATTGCCTTCTCTATCAAGGATTGATATTAGAAAATAGGCAAAGTGAAAGAAATAGAGGGGTCTTAAATGAAAGACCAGCACTGGTAGAGTTTTTAGTAGAATCTAGAACAGAAGCTGCCATTAAAAAAGAAATAATTACTAGAGCATATAAAATATTGCATGATAACTATAAGAATCAATCAGGGGAGGTTAGAAAGGATTGGGAAGAGAGGTTAGATAAGTAATTCACAAAGAAACAATGGGAGGATATATGTATGCCTCCCAAATATGCAACAAAATCTAGACGATTTAGGATTTTTGTTTGAAAATGTTTACACCTGAAGTAGACTCCAGAGACTTTTTCCTCAAGTAGACAGCAAATATTGGAGGTATGATGGGTACAAAGAGGTAACTGGGAACATATTTTCTGGGAGTGTGCAGTGAGTTAGCAGACTTTACAGATTCCCTGCATGTTGCACTGTCAGAGATGCTGGGTGGGCAGACTAATGTGATGATTTTTCTGATAGAAAATCAGAATTGCCTAGACATGGTAAGGCCTTGCTGTGTCTAATTATGGTGGCTGACAAAAAACAATTACTAGAACATGAAAATCAAAACCTAAACTAACTATACTAGAAGTAGTGAATATAGTAACAGAGATAAAACAACTAGAACTGAGATCTTTAGAAAAGGGTAGGAGCAAATTACAGAGGAAAAAATGGGAATTGTGGGAACAATACATAGAGGAGATAAATGAGGTTTAAAAGAAGGCAGGACTTAAATGAGCTATGTAATATCCGAGTGAAAATGATTGACATACGGTTTACTATGTAGTAAACTCTAAAAAAATAACTTCTTCTTTTCATTCCAAAATCTCTCTCCCATCATAAATCCACCTTCACCATCTCTTCTCTTTATAACACTATCATTAAACCTGAACTTCACACCAAGTTCCTTGGCACCATAGTTGATCACCAACTAAAATTCGACTTACATATTCAACACTGTATTAAAAAGATACATCAAAAATTGGGACTACTCTATAGAAATAAAAAAAAAAATGCTTGACTCCTGTCTCCAAACCTCTGGCACAAGCATTTCTCCTTCCCTGCCTTCTCAACACCTCTCCTATTTTTACACACCTACAATCCACATTAATAAATAAACTTGTACAAACATATAACATAATATCTAGATTTGTCAGCAACCAACCTTACAAATCCCACCACTGCCTTGCTCTAAAACAACTACAATGGCTCGAGGTTCCTCAACTACTGCTTCTATCCCAGCTACAATTCACTCACTAATTGATAAACTCTGTGGTACCAAGAAGGAGGCAACGGTATTCCAAACTCAAAATTTATTAGAACAAGTTTAGCACTTTCATCCTGTACATCACTTAGAACTTCCTCAGAACTAAACCTGTTATTAATGACACTTCTTTTATGCTTGATTAAAATCACACTATACACTGTTAGATGCAACCTACCAATTAAAACCGATTGCAAGGTAAAACCATACACAAGGATAAAAATAGAAATACCAATGAACTACGTAGCATCATACTACATGATATTTATTGTCTTACACTGAGTGCAATCAATAATATACATAATATGGATGAAAACAACACTAGAACTTATCAGTCTGTGTTTGGGGCATTTCTGTGGAGTATTTAATTATACAACTCACTCAGTCCCTACTTAATAAGCCATCATCTTATCCTTCCCTCTCCTCTCTAGTATCCCTCTATACTCCTTCTTGGACCCTCTGTAGTTCTGATGAACTCCTTCTTGACATTTATAAACCTAGTAAGAACATAGGTAAGCTACTTTACAAAAGCACAGTGTCTCAGACCTGGAACAAACTCCCCACAAATATTCGACAAATCAAACACACTAACAGTTTCAAAAAAGAACTGAAAAGCTACCTTGCTAACATCAGCCCCTGCCCATGCCAGGACCCCACCTATTCATCCCCACCCCTCCCTTCCACCTCTCGCTACCCTAATTACTTGTATCTCTTAGGTGTATACTTCGTATAAATAGTATCAGCCCAATGAGAAATTATCAACTTCCTTGTACATATGTAAATAGCAACAGTTCTGTATGATATCTATCAAGATTGTTTTCTGTAAAACAATTGGAATGTCAGCATGAATTTTAACCTATTTTCTGCATAACATTTTTATGTAATTGTTAATTTTTATTTACACAGTATTTGATTCTAAGTAATTTTGACATAGTTTCGATTTTATGTAGTTTTCTATATTTTGGAACTTTTATTGTGAATTTTAACCTGTTTTCTGCATACATTTTTTATATAATTGTTAATTTTTTACTTATGCAGAATTTGTATATATGTTTCTATATAATTTTGGCACAGTTTGGTTTCCATCTAATTTTCTATATGTTGGAGCTTTTCTTCTCAGGTCTCTAATGAAAAAGGACCTTTGGCTCAGCTGGACTAACATGTTTAATAAAAAAACAAGTACATAAATAAATAAAATGATTGGGCAGATTATAAGTGATGTATAACATTTGCAACTGGGAGTGTGTCAGTATGGTCTGTGATGTAAAATGCTTCCAACTAGGATTGTGTCGGTGTGGTTTGTTTTCATGTATATAAATGTATGATTGCTTATGTCATAAGTGATGGTTTAATGATGGTTTAATAAAGATATTTCTAGTTTAAAAAAGGGTAGGAATTGAATAAGTTATGTAATGTTGCTTAAGTTATATGATATAAAGCAATATATGTGAAGTATAATGTTTGTAAATATGGCCTTGTATATAAATGTAAATTTGCCTATGTCACAAGTGATAATTCAACAAAGGTGTTTAAATAAGAAACATTAATATTTCAAGGCTGTAACACTTTTTCTTGTCTACCATGTAGCTATGTACATATACTTTACATAAATATAATAACATACCTCCCAACCTCTTAGAACAAGAAATGTGCACAAATCCTTAAATAATGGGGGGACATAGGCCCAAAACTAGGGACACATTTTAAATATTGCTCTTACAAACTTAAAAAGTTCACAGAATTGCATGTTTGTACTAGCATGAACTTTCTGAAGGGTATGAATTCTGTAACTCAGTTGTCTACCATTATTTTCTGACTTCAGTCCTCATTTCCCAATCAGTTGTCAGAAAACCACAATTTTATGAGAAACACAACAAAAATATGAGGCAAAAATGTGGACATTCTGCAAAAAGCTGGACATTTAGGAAATATTGAGATACTTTGCTCTGAAACAGCTTCAGTGCTGATTCATTTACCACTTTGATGAAACAAAATTAAACAAAGAATAAAATGGGCACATACCAGAATGCTTTCAATCGCCTTCACCTTCCATATCTGCACAACAATTTCTGTACCTGTATCAATTTTCTAAAGGAGAATTCACCTCACAGTAAGTGAAAAGAATTCCCTCACCTTCGGTTCCATGGGAGAATAGTTATCTCGCTTAAATGTTTCTTTGTGAACAGAAATCTAATACCTTGTCAGTAACAGGAGAAAAAAAAAAGTTGCCAGGTGAAAATTAATACGTTAAATATTATTACATTGATTATTCAGTCATTCTATTTTCTTCTGATTTCCCTTTCATGTTGAAATTTGTTCATATCAAGAAAGAAAAAAAAACTTGGAAACCATCAGTTTCTTCAAACCTGAAAACAGATATTGCACCGTCACTTTATTTCATTAAACTACTGCCCCTGGCAGCTTTGAAAACATTTACAGGTTTAACTCAAGACAATTTGAGAGTCGAATTGCACTAGGCCCGTTGTCTGCCTGACAGGACTGTGAGTATAAGTAGGTTGTAACTTAATAGGCAATGTAGGCAGCTGCCCTGACATCTGCTGTGGTGTCCGTTAAATACAAGCTCACTCGCTGCCTCACAATCAGCTACTAAATAATTGATAACACGTCCATCAGGGGAGCTCAAGTGTTGTTAGCATTTGCTTTTAGGAAAAAAAGGATGGTGCACAGAAAATAGAGGGAGGAAAGCAAAAAATAAGGCAGGGCGGCCTCAAGGGGAGATAGCATGGACATCTGGTCGCTTTCACATAATGCACTAAAAGGACAGTTTGTGCGCCTGGAGAAAACATACTCTTGCAGCTTTGGAATTTATTTTAACAAAACAATAACACAAAGAATATTTCCACAGGCTCTAGTTACAAAGTGATATTTCCATGCAAGGGAATGTGACAATAAATGTTAAAGGAGTTGTACGTTTTAATGTAACAGTCCATAGTCAATGGAACTTATTTACAATTAAAACATAAAAAAATGTGATTCACATGACCCCAGTGAAGAAAACTGTGTTGTGTCTTAGAAAATAGTAAATGGGCAGTTGGGCAGAGTATTGCACTTAAGAGCTTTTATCAGCACAAAGCATACTGATGTGAGGAGATTAAAGAAGCTCTGTCATTTACTTTCTTTTGCAAGATGCAGCAAAGACCAAATTTCTTTAATTATTGAATATGCTTGGCATTGGTAAATGATACTTGGGAATAATTTTACAAAAATCATATTAGATTTCTTTTTCTTGTGTATACTATAAAACTGTACTGATCTGAGAACTGTGGATCAATGTTAACTATGTTTGGTAAATAAATAAATCTATAAAATAATGCAGATAAGACTCAGAAGCCAAGCCCTGTGTTATACATATTGCATATCTTGCTTATTTTTAGCAAGTAAAATATTTATTTATTTTACATTTGTTGACCGGGTTAGTCTGACTGAGCCTAGTGGCTCATTTTCAGCAGAGACCTGAGGAAAAAAGCTCCACAATAAAATACAATTAAATGGTGAATCATAAATAGGAATTAGATACAAGTAAAAAAAAAAAATTGCTCATAGGTTCATAGGTGTGTACTAGGCTAATCACCACTAGGCCTTTATAAGCCGATCTGTGCAACAAAAATGTGACCACAAGTTTTATGTTGTAGAAATTTTTATAGGGAGTGATTTTTGGCTTTGACATGAATTACTGCTACCTCTGACCATCATGGACATAGAACAAGTGTTCTTATAACAAAAATTAATTAAAATTGTGAGGTTTTGTGCATTGTTTCACCTTTTTTGACTGCTTTTAAACAGAGTTGCTAGAAGATCCCACAGTCTAAACAAAACTTGAGCTGCTCACATGAGGAAAGGAAATGCATGCAATTTCCATATGGTTACACACTTGCAACCTGGCAAAGTGCATTTAATTTCTCAACAGTACTTTGACAAAGCACTTGTGACAGTATAGCAGAAGTGTGCTGCATGTAGTTTATACAAGTCTGAAAGCTATCCAGCTGTTCTAACTAGGAATCCCAATTGTCCATGACAGCATGATATGTCACCTCTGAAAGCTGCTTCCATAGATCCTATGATCCAAGGGTCATGCAGTTGTTTCCCCTCATTAAAGTTAAAAGAACACTTCTGTAACTTTCACAACGACAGGAGTTCTTTCAGGGCAGCAAGAATACAAGAGAGAAAGAATTCAAGGAGAGTTAAGTGACAACTGTACCATGTATACGCCTTCATCATCTCATTCCCTGCTGTCATAAAGCCTTGTCCAGATTACTGACTTCACTGCAAGACTGTCTGTGTCAAAAAAGTGAGTTGCAGGATTAGCCTGAAGGATAGCTCATTTAATTGGATGCCTAAAGTGCCAGCATCCTGAAAATGCAATCTTATTTTGATGAATACCCTGAAGCTAACTACAAGTACTGTATAAGCGAGGCTTCCACTGACAAATTTGCCATGAGCATCATCTGGAACCCATACACTTAGTGGTCATGCCGATTCAATTTTAAGCAAAATATTGGCTGCAAATTCACAGGTCCCCTTCCCCAAACTGCCATAAATATCTCTATCTATCTATCTATCTATCTATCTATACCAATCTATCCATCTATATCTGTAACTCTATATATCTATATCTATCTAGCTATATATATATATATATATATATATATATATATATATATATATATATATATATATACCTATACCATGGCCACGCCACAGAGAAGAAAATGGCAAAAACCCTTCAAACCCACTCCAGCAGTTCACACAATATAACACATTGCAGTGAAAATGACAACAGCATTAATTTTTTTGAGCTAACATCTCTCATCCACCAGTGCTTCAATGGGTTCCCTATTAGAAGACCAATGATGCATTCTTTCGAATGTGTTTTGGTCAAACTCAAAAGCCTGAAATGGCAAAATATCGAAGTGGCTTTTAAGCGGATTCTTTGCCGTTTTCAGCCTGTAGTGCAGTCTCGGAGTTGGTATATTTATATTTATGTAGGGGGGTGTGGGGGGTGAAGCCCCCCACTTAATGTAATCTTTAAAGTATTTTATTTATTTATTTATTTATTTTATTTTTGTTGGAACAGTGATTTTTTTTTTCCCTAGGAAAAAAATCGCTGTAATGACTGTTTGAAATTGTAAGCTTTCGCTTACATAGGGTCGATTAATCACAATTAATCACTGTTCACTTTTTTAAGCGTTCAGTGATCTAATATAGACCCCTTCAATGACCTGTATACAAGCTGATATGAACAAACTCATGTCACATAATGGGGTGTAATCTGCTTAAGGTTTACCTCTAATTGCTAATAAGATTGAGCATTATCAAGCAGTCATGTCCTAAAGACAAGGGGCTATGAAAGAAACTGAAGTAAATGGAAAACAAAAAGTATATGATTGATTTTCATGGTTTCTAATATGATTCAGCACAATTACTGAGAACTTCAGTGAAGAAAAAATGAACAACTTTCCCTGAAATGAATACACACACACACACAAACACACACACACACACACGGTCTATAAGCTCGAAAGCCCTAATAACCAAATACAAAAACACCAACACATATTCCACGAACCGCGAATAGACTGAATGCCCTAAACCGTGAAATTCCAAAGCTTGAACTGTCATACTTGTCCCACCCCACTGCCCGCTACATACTACCTACCCAAACAAGCAAAATAAACACATACATACACTAACCAAAACCCTGCGTCTAACCCTAAACTAAACCCTACTTCCACCCCTACACTACATCTTGCATATACCACCATCTATGCACTTACCTTAACAAGCTATGCCCACACAAAATAAATAATCCACACACATACACATAACAAAACCCAACATCAAACCCTACATTAAATCTCACAAACATTACCATCTATGCACTTACCTTAACACCCTAAGGTCCGTAACTATCACACACTTACCTTACGGAGCTATATCACGAAAGGGCCAACCATGACAATTTGACATTTCAGATTTCACACTTCAGGACGATCGATGTTTATGCAGTTCGATGGAGACGTGTCAGCATTTACGTACTCGGGTAAGTGCGTCTTCGAGGATGTAATAGGGAACCACACACACACACACACACACACACACACACACACACACACACACACACACACACACACACACACACACACACACACACACACACACACACACACACACACACACACACACACACACACACACACACACACATGTTTTATAATAAAAGGTGGTCTAAAGAATGCTGAGTCATTCGAGCTTCCTTCATTACAGATTTCTAATTCCTCTCCACACAGAAAATGCAAATATAACTAGATTACCTTACTGTTTTTAACTGTGGTGCGATTAGCCCATGGATTGTGATGTAACTATGTTTTCATTTCCTTTTATCATATTATCAGTACGGAGTACAACCCTTACTATGTTGTCTCTAAAAGCTTGTGGATCATCCTAGTACAAGGTGCAAATGTAGACCTTTTCACATCAACTCAAAAACTGTCAAGTAGAACCCATCATTAAGATGTGACTACATGGTAACCCAAGCCCTGTGGTCTCTCTAACGTCATTTGCATTCAACATCAATCATATATAGCTAAAAACTGGGAGCCTGGGTAATTCAGCAATCTCTGGTACAAACAGCTTTACAGTACTGCCTTCCTTTTCAAGGCTGATAGTGAGAATCAAATGTTAAAATTGTTATCTTAACCTTATCCAGGATTTTGTAGCTGACATAAATAAAACAGAAATGCAAAATAAATGCATACATAAATGCATAAATAGATAAGTAAGTAAGCAAATAAACTAACAAATGAATAAAAAGAGTGTGTGAAAACAAAACAGACAGCTGACTGCTGTGGAAAGATCCAAAAGTCAGAGGTTCTATCCCCACTACATGTGCTTTGATTCACATTCCACTACTGACACAGTAATACAGTATTATAAGGGCTGCTTGCACCCCTGAGGAGCCATCCTTAAGGCGAAAATTTTTTTTAAGGCCCAATATTACGGTGCTGCTAATATAGATGGATGTTAAAGGCTGCACAACAGTAAACAGCAGTTTTAACAGATTTTATTGAAAGAAGCCCACTCTAATAATTTTACATAAAAGCATATACAGTGTGACATTTAATGGGGCGGAATTTATGAAGCTACTGCGATGCATACTCAGAAGTGTACATGTCACAGTACCTTTGTCTTATTCAGCAAGTACTCTTACATGGTGTTGCATAGTTCTCCAACATGAAGTCATGCAGCACCAGGAAGGGCTGGCCCAGCAGCCATGCAGAATGCTAATGACCTAAAATCAAAAAGTAAAAACCACACCAGTGGTACAAACAAGCCT
The DNA here is from genome assembly GCF_019279795.1 of Protopterus annectens. NCBI lineage: Eukaryota > Metazoa > Chordata > Ceratodontiformes > Protopteridae > Protopterus > Protopterus annectens. The sequence continues at coordinate 12,560,333 of NC_056728.1, forward strand.
CTGTTTATTTACTAGTTCAAAATGACTAAGCGCTTTCACCACCAACAGCTGGGCTTTATCAGAGTCACCAATAAAAAAACAAACACTTCCTTTTATGTGTACAACACTTAACGACATCATCAAAAACTACTACATATTAATGACTTTAAAGTGCCAAACTTAAAATGTTGTATTACAATAGTAAAAATTAATGAGGCATTCTGGGAGGAGAGGCATATGCTAATTAGCCATGTGATCTCTCCCGAGATCCACCTCCAAGAAGGCTTCTACATGGCCGAGTGATTCAAGAAAGCTTGGTAGTGAACACGGCCAATAGGCTATGTTCAACCACTGTACTCAAACATATTGGCAGAACTACTATCACCAGGGCTTACTTTTAAAGTGCCACAATGGCACTAGTATTAAAATGGGGGTCAGGGATGGGGGGATACACTTGACCTCCAGGGATTCATCTGTAAAATGCTGTACCAGCACCAACATTACTACAGGGATTTGAGATATGAGGATGTACTAGATCAAGAAAGATTCATCTATAAAGTGTTGTACCAGTATCAATATTATTATGGGGATCAGGGGTGGGGGAACTACTAGACACTAGAGAATAATTTAAGAGCTGTAATGGCACCAAATTATTATTGGGTTGGGGGTGGGGCAATGCACTAGACACTTGGGATAAAATGAAGTACCACTCCAGTACTGACATCATAACAGGGACTGGGCGTGGGCCAATGCACTATACACCAGGGATTAAGTGAAGTACCACACCAGTACCGACATCATAACAGGGACTGGGGTGTGGCGATGCACTAGAAACCAGGGATTAAGTGAAGTACCACACCAGTACCAACATCATAATAGGGACTGGGGTGTGGCAATGCACTAAACACCAAGGATTAAGTGAAGTACCACACCAGTACCGACATCATAACAGGGACTGGGGTGTGACGATGCTCTAGAAACCAGGGATAAAGTGAAGTACCACACCAGTACCGACAATGTAACAGGGACTGGGGGTGGAGCAATGAACTAGACCACCAGGGCCTAATGTATAGATGCAATAATGACACTAATGTATTATGAGGATGGCAGGGAGGGTAGATACAGTAGCAACAGGTGCCAGGACTGTGGTATGTTTATGTGCATGTGTGTGTGTGTGTGTGTGTGTGTGTGTGTGTGTGTGTGTGTGTGTGTGTGTGTGTGTGTGTGTGTGAGGGTGACGGGGAGGATGTCAGGGCCTATATGAGCTGCAGGTTACTACTGCAACATGCAGATCAGCCATAATTTGCACATCTCAGTAGTAACTTAGATTCAAGAAATATGCAAATTAACTAATAATGAGGTCTTACCTCATTGCAGCTAGCATGTTTCTGACTCACAAATGCTGAGGTAGAAAGGCCTTTCTATGAATTTCTAGGCATATGTGCATAAAAAAAATATTACCAGAACTCATGCAAATGAGATGCTACATCACAAAACTGAAATGTAGAAAGCAAAATACTCCTGCTAATTCTTCCAGTCATCTCTTGACCTATTTCTGTCACACATGGGTGATCTACCTTTGAGTGTAAAGCTTCCAAGTGAATGCAACTCCATTTGTAACTCCCCAAATGGAACAGTCCCTGAATGTTTTTTGTATTCATTTTAAGTACTGTGAGATTACAGTATGCATGACTACTCTCACCTGTAGTGTGTTTGTTTTTTTCCTAAGGCTGTGCGAACATGGAGTCAGTATTTATGAATAACATAACATGATTTTTTGATATTGTCACCTACAAGCTTGTCAGATATGTTTTTTAATAAACAGCTTTACAGATTTTAGGTTGTGAAGTGACTTTTTGGATGGGATACACCTGGCATATTTTTATCTTCATTATATTATATTATAATTAATCATTGAATGCCCTTAATATGAGTAGTGTAACTACTAACTCTGAATGTAAAATATAATATTGACATCTAATTGTCATGATATGAATCAATCAATGAATCTATCTCTATAATCCATTAATTATTTTTTATTTATTTATTTTGGGGCCCCATCTCTCCTGTGATAATCAGCATCTATCCTTTATTGAACACAAGATATCAGCTGAAACTCACAACCTTAAAGTATTAAGTAAATCAAAAATAAACTCAGCAACTCATCCCAAAATAAAACTTATTAATGAATCAGTACAAATACGGTAAAATGTATGGTAAGCTTTCATATCGTGTACTTCCACAGAATATCAGAATACCAAAAATCAGTGAAATAAACGTTTCATTTTCAATATTTTATTTTATTAAAAAAAATAAATAAATAATAACACTGTACCTTATTACCCTAGCCTCTACAACCTCTGTCAACTATGTTCAGTTACCACTCTATCTTCTCCTTCTTCACTCTATCATATCTTCTCTACCTAGCCTATAATACCACTGATCTCCACACTATTACACTAAAAACTCCTCCACACAGACACACACCATACCTCAACCTCCTAATACACATTATAGTCTCATCTGCCCACAACTGTACAACACTTTCCACTCCCTTCTCTTTCAACTCAAACATATAACATCCCCATACCCTTAGATGCCCACCTTCAAGTTCCACTGCATAATAACCAAGCTACGGTGCCTACTGCTGCACTCCCTAATACATATTAAATTACAAACTGATATCCATCCCAACAGAGGCCCAAGCTATGGCTTACCTATAAATCAACATCTCCTCCCCAGCCCTAATCTTAATACTCTAAACCTAAATCCCTCTGAATCTAAAGTACACCAACCACTTCTAAATCTGATTTACTAATAACCAAGTTTAATCTCAGAAGCCTCACAAATAAAATTACTGAATTTCACGCCATCTTGGCAACCTACTCTCCTAACATTGTAGTAGTAACAGAGGCATGGTTAAAACTTCACATCAAAGACATTGAAATTGCTCCCAACAGTTATAATATAATAAGACAGGATAGACTAAGCAAAAGAGGTGGTGGTGTTGTATTATGTTTAAAGACACTCTAAAAGTAAAAAAAGTAAACTGTATATCTCCAGACATCCCCAATGTAGAAGCACTCACAAAGCTACAAATAAACCCTCACAAAGCCATAATTATCATAGTTGTTTACCTTCTCCTGGAAACAATCTTCTCAGCATTGAACTTCTCCTCTCCTCGTCTGTCTCTACTTTTAGTCATGAAACATTTATCTTAGGTGATTTTAATTTACATTGGCTCTCCTGCTCTTCAAACCACCCTATTAACTTTATCAATCTCTACAACTTTACCCAAACTTTTAACTATCCCACTCGCACTGAGAAACACTCAACAAAAGAGTCATTACTTGATTGGATAGTAACCAACAAACTGAACCTGAGTTATCAAGCCGGCTGCCTTCCAGCCATCCTCAGTGACCATACCCCTACATTTCTACTTAGACATAGGATTCAAATCCACTCTTATTGTCCCTTCAAATATATCCATTGCAAGAAAAAACTTCTCCCCTGATGAATTCAGTCTATTACTACAATGTTGTGATTGGTCTCCACTGAAAAGCCTAAACCTAGACCTTACAGTAGAATACTTTAACAAGAAATTTCTTAACATACTAAATAATCCGGCACCCACCAGAAAACTACACACCAAACCCAAATAACTACCTTAGCTTTCTAATGATAATAAACTACTCATCAAGAAAAGGGATAGAGCCAGAGCACTACTCCACTCCACCAAAAACAAAGACAATCTCATCTGTTATTGGCAATTAAGAAATCAAACTAAGAAAAGAATAAATAATGACAAAAAATAGTACTTCCAAAACAGTCTGCAAAAGTTCAAACATAACCCACAAATTTTCTGGCAAGCTTTAAACCACCTCTTAAACCCTGGTAGAACCCCCACCCCCACACCTTCCACATCCAACACCACCGAATCTTTAGCATCTCAGTTCAACTCCCACTTCATTAACTCTATCACCTCCCTCCTAGAAAACCACCAAAATGTTCCACTGTCAGTCCCCCACCCCTCCACTATAACTAATAACCATTTCTCATTAAAACCTGTTCAAACTTCTTACATAAAAAAGCTCCTATACAAACTAAAACCCTGCTGCCTTGCAACTGACCAACTCCCCAGCAAATTCTTAAAACTAGCAGCTCCATCCATCGCCTATCCTACCTCTTTCCTTATCAATTGCTCTATCTCTGAACAGTATGTACCTCACCTCTGGAAAATCTCTCACATCATTCCCCTCCACAAAGGCGGCCCATCAACAGATATCTCCAACTACCGCCCCATTGCCATCCTCCCACCCATAGCTAAAATCTTAGAAAAATGTATACACCAACAGCTCCTACATCACCTAACCACTAACAACCTTCTATCCCGCACCCAGCATGGATTCAGACCTAAGCATAGTACTAACACATACTCTGTAAAGGTGTAACAGCCGAGGTGCTAGAGATTTATTGCTGCTTGACATTTTTGAAAGATTAATTGCTGCTTGACGTTTTATACGTATTTGTTATTTTATTAAAGTCATTTTTTGTGCTTTGTCCACTGACAGTCTTTTGTCGCGGCTGCAACATATATTTCCATTTTTTTGTGGTGGTATAGTATTAACACAGCCTTAATAGCTTTTACTGACTCTATTCATTACCTCAAAAATAATGGACTACTAGTCTCAGCTATTTTTCTGGATATGTCAAAAACATTCAACACTGTTTGTCACCAACTCCTACTTAACAAACTTTCCACTTATAATCTCAGTTCATCATCTCTTGCCTGGTTTCATAACTACCTATCAAACTGTACACAGGCTACCAAATGGGATCACAATCTTTCTTCTATACTGCCAGTATCCACTGGAGTACCCCAAGGGTCCATACTTGGACCCCTCTTTTTTATTATATTTACCAACAGCCTAAATTGAGCAACCTAACTTGCTACTATCATACAATATGCAGATGACACATCAGTTATCTGTGCTTCCCCTACCCAGAGCAAGCTTTCAACTTCTATCTACCCTTCTCTACTGTTCACACATCTTCACAAACTTACTCAAGGCTGACCTTAATAACTTAGATTCTTGCTATAATAAAATAGCAAAGTTTGCCAGCAACCATCCCCACAAAAGAAAAGACACAAAAATCAGTACAGGAAATCAAAACTTACTTATCTAACTACCAACTTATTCTAAATCCGAATAAGACTAAGTTAATGGCTTCCATAAATAAAACATCTTAGCCCCACTATCCAGCTCTTTCTATTCACTCAGTCAATGGAACCAAGATCAAGTCTACAAAGCACACCAAACTCCTAGGTGTAACAATAGATTATAGGCTAAAATTTGATATTCATATATCCCTAACAATGAAAAAAGTCCATGCCAAAATTGGATCTTTCTACTGGGCCAAACCTTTCTTTACACACCAAACCAGGCTTGCCACAGTAAGCTCTCAACTTCTATCTATCCTTCTCTGTTGTTCACACATCTTCACAAACTTACTCAAGGCTGACCTTAATAACTTCGATTCCTGCTATAATAAAATAGCAACGTTTGCCAGCAACCATCCCCACAAAGCTTGTCATTGGTCTGTTCTTCAGCAACTTAACTGGCTTTACCTTCCCAACCTGTTAAAATTAAACCAACGTACCTTTATCCACAAATTCATTCACAACCCCAGTTACTGCCCTGCACTCATCACCTTGGTTCAACCTCATATCAATACCTGGTCCCTCAGGTCTTCAGACAGATTATTACTTAAAGTAACACAGTCTCGCAACTACCATAGTGACTCCCTCTATTCTAATAAAATTGTCAGGACCTGGAATGCTCTCCCTCAACGCATTCAAAATATTGAATAAAATAAAAAAAAAAATCGAGAACCACAGCTCGCAGTAAAAGGTTTATTTATTAAGCGCTTTTCATCTGTTGTAAAAAACAAACCATCAGATCAACAGCTGATGGTTTGTTTTTTTTACAACAGATGAAAAGCACTTAATAAATAAACCTTTTACTGTGAGCTGTGGTTCTCTGTCTTTTTTTATTTTATTCGTTATTACATTCAAAATATTCCCAACTATACTGCCATTAAAACAAAAACAAAGGAATATCTCAAAAACACCTAGCTTTGCCCCCTGTAGCTCTTCAGGATAGGCTTCTTCCTCCTATTTTTTCTCAACTACTCTCAGCACCCTTAAGCAGCACTAATGCTCCATCCGAGCTCTTTTAAACTTTGGTACAAGCACTTTTAGCTTAATCCATATAATTGTGTCAAGCATTCTCTGTAGTATGCCATTGTATAGTCACTAAACATTTCCTTTCTTTATTAGTCAATTTTTGCTGACATATTTTCTTGGATTTTTATATTTTATATTTTAGTCTCTGGAAGTGTTAATTACTCAGTTATACAGTGATCAGTACTCTCCATGTTTTGTGCTATCAATATAATGTCTTGGTTATTTTAGTTACTAATGTATATTTCTTGATCTTACTAATTGTACTTTGCATTACTATTTTTATTTTTGTCTTTGAGGAGCTTTTCTCCCTGGGTCTCCACTGAAAACGGGCTTCTGACCCAGTTAGACACTACCTGGTTAACACATGTAACTAACTAACTAAGTAACTAAATAAATAAATAAAATATTCATGCTACTTAATATGAACTAAAAGTCAACACCTCTAATTCAAGGAGTCAGTGGCCTTGACTTCAAATAAGGTTTAACACATCCAACTTCATTCTGCACAGGATAGTTGTCAACTTTTAACATAATTTACAAAACATTTTCCCTGAATTCTAGCTTTCTTCATATGTCTGCCTATCCCTTAGTAGCCTATTTGTTCACTCTGACCTCAAGCTTCCTAAGATACTGGGAGAGAGGAACAACAGCCATGTATCACTGCTCTAATCCATGAGCAATAGGAGATTTTTGTATGCACTAACAACCCCCCAATGGTAAGCATGATGCAGTACCTGCTACATAGCACCCTCTTTGAATGCACACTGCTGCACACCCACAATCCCAGACAGAGAGCATGAACAATCCATGATGGGGTCACATGACCTTCATTCCCTAATTGGAAATGTTGTAAGAGACCTTTTTCCAGCTAGCATTCATACAAAAAACAAAAGACAAATTTAGCAAGGCAAGACTTTCCACTGTTTGATTCCTTAAACCTTTTGTATTAGAAGCAACATGGGATATATGCAAATGACCCTTTAAGGACATCAGGTGTTTCAGCTATATGGCAGTTCTAAATGTCCATGACTTTTTTCTTTTTAAGTCTATTTATGGACAAATTCAGGCCAGTGAAGCTAAACCTCACTAGCTGTTTACATGCATGTTTCAGCCTTCTTATGGCATCATCAGCAGAGCATAAGTAGAATATTTGACTAACTTTTGGAAACACAGAGTTGCCGTACCCAGGTGATATAAATAACCATTAGGGTGTCTGCAAAATATCACAACCAACAAATTAAAACAATAACTAAAAATGTTGCACAGAAAAAAAACAATCAGTAAAAACCAAAAGATAAATCTAGCAAGGCTAGACTTTCCACTGTGTGATTCCTTAAACCTCTTGGACTCTGCCAACACCCTCTTACTGGAAAAAGTCAAGTTAGTATTGGCTATACAATACCATCTCTCCCCTGTTGGGTCCTGGGCAGCTAGTCAAACTTTGGTTGGCTTGGGCAGAGTTAGAGACAGAGCTAGCAGATGTGTAGTTAATTATTACCAAAACATTACATAATGAAGCCTAATGTATGTTCCAGTCACTCTTAACAACATCACCATAAGCCCGTGTCTCATGTGACATGTGACATGCTTTTTCATGCCCTACTAAGCCTGATTCAAACATTTATCAATACATGACAATTTTGAAAAAAATGTTTCTGTGAATCAGTGATATTTATACATGTAGTGCATAATGGTGCTGCAGTAGCGTTGTCGCCTCACAGCAAGACGTTGTCCCGTTCGATTCTCAGCTAAAGCGTCTTCTGTGTGGAGACATGCATGAATGGGCATACCTTCGTTGAAGGTTGTATGTCAGGGCTGGCAACTCGGTACATAAAAACCTGCTGCCAATCATTAGCAGACCGGACTTCCGCTGTGACGACCCCGAACCGGGAAAAGCTGAAAGATACAACAACAAAGTGCATAAATAAAAAGCTATTGTCCCTGCATACAATCAACTACATATCACCAATGAGAGATGTTGGGATTGTTCTGCTCTCACCTAGCATTCAGTAATCTCTGGCTTGCATTTGATCCCCCCCCCCCCATTGAAATCTGTTACCACATCACTATTTAGATTCACCCACTGATAATTCTGCATTACCAGCATCCACTGCTATATATTAGCTATATGTGAAGAAGCCTTTATGGCATTATACATTGTTTACTACTTTCCATTTGGACAAGTACAGTACCTGTGAGTGGCTTTATATCAATTTGTGCTCTCTGCATTTAGTCAAAACTTTAATTGTATATTGTGTGAAAATGTGGCTCTCTGCAGTGGGATTTTTTTACTTTAAGTTACTCTTTCAAAATTAAGAAAAAAATGCTCAGCCTGCAGTGATTCAAGTTAATCTTGGTAAATGTATAATGCCACAGTGATCTCCCTTACTGCTGAATCCACAGGCCAAACAGAAAATGGTGAATCTGAGTTTCAATCCCCCAGGAAGAAGGGGGTTTCCCAGATGTCCAGGCTACATTTTGTACAACCCCCATGGCTCTCCCCGTAGAAAGGACCACAGACTCAGTAGAATCCACCTGGTCAGCAAAATAAAATAAAGAAATGCATAAAGATGGATTAAATGTACCTTTATTCTACACCAGGAGTGACAAGTCAGCAAAAAAAATCAAACAGCCAAGCACTGTCATATTGAGCAGACAGTCAGTGCATTATATAATACAGTGGAGAGATATTTATACTGCACAGTAAATCAAGATATGATGGAAAGCAGTATTTTCTAGTTAGAATACAATGTTTTGCTCTAATCTTGATTCTTTCTGAAAATGGCTTTAAATGCCCATTTATTTTCATGATGAAGCTGGAAAATGCGATTAGAATAAAACATAATACTATATGACACATTTATTTATGCCTTCTACATTGGTTGCAAAGTTTTAATGTACAATCAAGAATTTCTCTGTAAGCTTTGCAGGTGTATACATATAATGCGGCTAACAAGATGCATTTCCTCTCTCAAAGTTCCTTGTGTTTCTACGAGATAGTTTTAATGACAAAATACAAGCACAGACATACAAAACCAATAAGTAAAATAAGCCAGATTTTCTTTCAAGGCTACTCTATTGTGCAGTTGACCCTTATCTTTCAACCGCCCTTGTCTCGTCTGCTTTTTTTATGGCACTGAAAGATAAAGTCCTAACTCTACCCAGACAGCCTATGTCCATAGGTTAATACTAAGCTAACTGCCCTTGCAAGCCATTTTAAGCTTAACCAATTATCCCTTGTGAGACTCAAACCATGCACCTTCTGTTTGTAAGACAAACACCATAACCATTAGGCCACCTTAACCATTAGGCCACCCTCCCAGCTAGTGACATGAACATTTGATGGACTAGGTAAAGGAGGATGGGAGAGAGTTGTTGACACCAACTTCCCCATCCTGAAGGGTTGAAGGGGATGGAGGAGGGAGGCAGCTTGTCTTACTACATTGGTGACCCATGCAGGAGTGCAGGTGTATTTCTCAGAGCAAACACCCAAACATACCCTCACTATAAAGCAGTGTGTCATGTAGTTAGGAGGCTGTTCATGCACATTAGCATGCATTCACCTCTCACAAGCAGCAATTGTGGAAAGCACAACCTACCACCGAAGTGATATTATGACAATCCACAGGGTCAGCAGAATGGACCACTCCTAACACCCAACTCTCTCTCCTCCACATATGAATAAATGGGCTGGAGGGATCTTGCCCTGATGCAGGAACAAAAGGTCCAGTTGGTTTCAGGAAAGCAAGAACCATTGGGCATATCCTGCAAATTAAATAAATAAATAAACAAACAAATAAATAAATAACAAAATAACCCTAATCAATTATATTAGTTTCAATCTAAAAAAAGTCAACAAAAACTAAGAAAGCAAGGCCTACCTTTCATAAAGCCATACCGACAAGGAGCAAGTTTTTGTAAGTTATCAGTTTATCTGCTGAAGAGATTGACTAAGACCCACTTCATAATGTTACATCTAATACTAGTGAGAGGACTGACTAAAACCCACTTCATGATATTAGGTACATCTAATACTAGTGAGAGGATTGACTAAAACCCACTTCATGATGTTACATCTAATACTAGTGAGAGGACTGATGAAGACCCACTTCATGATGTTATATCTAATACTAGTGAGAGGATTGACTAAAACCCACTTCATGATGTTACATCTGATACTAGTGAGAGGACTGATGAAGACCCACTTCATGATGTTACATCTGATACTAGTGAGAGGACTGATGAAGACCCACTTCATGATGTTAAATCTGATACTAGTGAGAGGACTGATGAAGACTCACTTCATAATGTTACATTTAATACTAGTGAGAGGATTGACTAAGACCCACTTCATGATGTTACATCTGATACTAGTGAATATGATGATAATTTCCAGGACCAGTTACCATGCCACCCTTCCCTAGGACTATACTTTAGAGCCCAGGCATCAACCCTTTGGAGACATTGAGATTAAGCAGCTTGAGAAGTAGTACAACAATAAGAAATAATATAGTTTGTAATAACAACAAGGCAGCCTGTTACACAAGCAATGATGTCCTGCAGGATGTGAGCTACTGTGTAAATAACACATGCCCAAGGGTGTTCTGAGGCCCGATGTTGCAGGCAAAGGGCCTCTATACCCCTGGAAGGAAGTTATTTACACAATTATGCACACCTTGGTAGGTATTATTGCACTTAGAGGATGGGCTGTCTGTAAAATGGTTGTGTTTTACTCATTTAGGTTTTATTACTGTATCATTATTTTTTTATATTTTGATATAAAACAGTTCCTCAGTCTAATGTTTCACACTTGCTGTAGTATATGTAAATGGTGCTGGAGGAAGTATTTTACATCTGAATTATAAAATTTTCAAAAAAATGTCTAGATATTTACCACATTTTTTTGATGCCTTACTCATACAGTTTATGGTTTGTTGGTAATCATTGGGGATTGAAGTAACTAAATAATGAGATACATTTCAGTATCAGAATTTATTTCCTTCAGAAAGTGTATGCCAACACAAATCCTGTTATTCTGGCAACTTTCTAATTCTATAAGATCTATGTTTAAAATCTGTTCTTATTTTTGTGTCTTTGTGCCTCTTCTTTATTTTATTTTTTATCCATATTTCTTGAGGTAAGAGGTTGAGAGGTAAGCACACCTCTTAGCAGTTGCTGCCACTACTCTATCAAACTCACACGTTCTCTCTCTCTCTCACACAGTCCTCCTCTTTCATGAATGCAAGCACACACACAGTCACACATGCACACAGAGAAACATAAACACACATACACAGACATACACACTCACACGTATGCAAACAGAAACATAAACACAGACATACAAACACAACACACACACACACACACACACACACACACACACACACACACACACACACACACACACACACACACACACACACACAAACATAAACACACATATACACACATACACACACACAAACACAAACCCACACACAGGCAAAAATATAAACACAAACACACACACACACACACACACATACACACACATACACACACACACACACACACACACACACACACACACACACACACACACACACACACAAAACACATAAACACACATACACACATAAACATTCACACATGCACACATACACACACACATACAAACACACATAAACACACATACACACATACACATTCACACACGCACACAGAAACATACACACACACATGCACACAGACAGAAACACAAACCCACACACAGACAGAAATATAAACACACACACACACACACACACACACACACACACACACACACACACACACACACACACACATTCTTTCTTTTTTAATGCTTCTTTTAATTTTACACTCACTTAGCAGTAAAAGGTCTGCTTAGGAAGTGTAAAATAATGGCTTGATCAATCTCACTCTCACTTTCATGTACGCATACACTCACATACACAGACGCAAACAAACACGCTTTTCAAATTCTTTTTTAATTTTCTTTTTTTTTTTTAAATTTACACTGAAAATAATAATCAACCACAGTGGCAGAACAGGACCAAACAGGAGGAAAACAACAACTTTTAGCGAAAACCAACTTTAATGTCACTTTTGTCTCAAAGAGACTTCATCAGAATGAACTTCAACAAAAATGCACCACATTATTTACAAGATCTTATGATTAATTAAACAATCAAATAATCATCTAATTAAATGAGTATCAATTAACCAATTTAAATGACCCTAAAACACTCAAACACAGCAAAAAGTCAAACAATTTAAACCTAAAATACATGCATAAATTATTTATATAAAAAAACACGACATTGATAGAATCATTCATACCATGTTGTTTATTAGTCACCAGTCTTAACTGCCCTATAGTTTCTCTTTGTTCAACCTGGTCTTTAAAAGAACCTTCCCTAATATTTTCAGGTACCTGTTCTAAAACACAAACATTTTTTGTACCCCCGAGCACTTAAGAGTATGTTTAAACAACACATTGTTATTATTCTTTGTTTTAATACAATAATATTGTCCCTTAATTCTTTTGCTCAAACATCCTGTAAGCATGCCTATATAAAACTCATTACAGAATGAACAAACAGCAATATATACTATCCCTCGTGTGTTACATTTGTAAACACCATCGATGGCAAAAGTCCTATTCAAATGTGGCAACTCAACAAAGGGCCCCTCCAGAATAAACCTACAAGCACTACAAAAGCCACATTTGTACAGTCCCTTATCTTTTTCACTAGTAGTAGTAGTTTTGGAGAAAGGATTAGTTTGTAAACAATTTTTCAAACTAAAAGCATTTTTATAAATAAATTTTGCTCTATCTCCAATTATCTTAATTAACTTAGAGTTCCCTTTTAAGATGTTCCAATTCTTGTATATTATAGAAGCAATGCTGTTTCTATCAAAAGATTTGTCTAAAATACATGATGTATCATATATCTCGTGGTCATTTTTTTAAAATAATGTTTTATTGAAAATAATAGGGCTTTTGGATATAAAACCATGAACTAAAATAGGTGGAAAATCCAAATTTCTTTGTCCCTTAACAACATCAGCTAGTCTGTTCAACAAATGTAGGTGATAACCTCTCTCTAAAAACATCCCAATAATAAAATCAATTTCCTACTCAAAAATACTGTCATCCAAGGTCATTCGTGAAGCACATATAAACTGACCTTTAGGGATGTTATTTTTCATAAAAGTAGGATGGTTACTAGAATAATGTAGGTGACCATTAACAAAAGTGTCTTTCCTATAAACTCTACTGGTAAATTTATAACCATATACATCCCATGTGATGGTAACGTCCAAAAAGTTGACTGTAAGATTAACATCTCCTAAACTAAATGTTAAAAATGCAAAGTGTTTATTGATATTATCGTTTAATGCTAGAACCTGATCTTTACCACCCTCTATAACAAAAAACAAATCATCAACAAACCTAGCATAAAAGACTATCTTGTAGGAAAACAAAAAACCTTTTAAAATAATTTGTTCCTACCATCCAAGCATGATATTAACATATACAGGGCAGCACCCAACCCCATGAACACCCCTTACAATTACTTGTAAATTTTCTGGTTGAACAAAAAATAATTATTTTGAAGCAAAAGTTCCAAAAGCATACAACATGTATAAATGTCATAATTAGTAAATTGACCAATGGAACCTAAGTAATGTCTAAAATAACAAGGACATATTCTCAGTACCTGAACAAGTGGCATCATTCCCATCATGTTTGCTGCAATATTTGGCCTTACTTCTAATGATCTTGATATAGTTGAAAAAAGTCCTATTGGTGTTCTTCAGATAGTTATATACTTTAGATTCTTATTCATCTTTACTCTTCCTAATGATGAGTTTAAGACCATGGCAGATCTTCTAATAATCCTCCTTCTGACTGATGGTGGAAATTTTTTTATTCAAAACCTATACCGTGCAATGCACAAAGGCTTACCATGATGAAGAAGCCTTATTTTGGAATTTTTTGGAGTCACAATTGGCCTTAATCAGAAACCATTGTGCCAGTGAGGTTTCCCCTCATGGGGGTCTTAGCCTTTGAAGATGGTCTTATTAAGGATGACATATGCTAATACAGCGGTCCAGGGGAAGTGACTAATGCTAATTAACCTTGTGCTCTCCCTAGAATTGTTCACAGCTCCTGATTTAGTCATCTGAGTGTTATTGTACTTTAGGTTGATTGGTGTCAGAGCCATGACCTCAAACTAATTGCAGAGAACTGCATAATAATACCCTTTTGGAAATCAAATACCTATGCAAATTACAGCATTGATAGCAGTCCCCCTAAGAATGGAATATGATGAGAGATCTGGGTACTTATATAGTTAGTAATCTGAACGTTGACCACCATGTGTACATGATGGTGAGGAAATCCTTCTATGTGGCTCAGACATAGTACCATTGTACTCAGTCCTCATCAGACCAATAATTAAGTACGATGCACCCTTTGGTATGTACCTCACCAGGCATCTGCAGTGTCCTCAGAGGTTTGTCACCATAAAAATACAAGATATAATTAACATGTTACATGCAGACCGATTAAACGCCCTATCGCTGTATTCAGTTTCTTACTGATTACTGAGGGGTGATCTGAGTCTTACCTACAAGGCAGTCTCAGATCCAGCCTTGATGGAAATTTTGCATATTCACAAAACTAACTGCCTGAGGGTTACAAGCTCCAAAGATCTAAACCTGATCTCTGACATGAATAGATCATGCTGGAGAGACAGATTATGTGTCCCACAGGTTGCCCCTCCTCAGGCTTTGAATTCAGGTGAATCAGAGCCCTTCCCATCTATTTTCAACTGCAGTCTGGACTGATGGATGGGAAATCACATATTCACTCCTGGGGTGGTGCCCATGCCCCTTATAGGCAGTCTGTAGAAATAGTCAAACTCTCACTTGGTGACCCTTGTTATCTTACCGCTGGGGATAGAAAATTGGGTAAAATCTGGGTAAAACTGGCTAGGCTTGTAAGGGCTCTTAAGCCATTAAACTAGTAATCTGAATGTATGAACCTGTAGGGAGGAAAACAATGAGCACTGTTGTTAAATGGCACTCACTCCATGCAATCTTATGGGAGTAATAGTAGTACAGGTAACTACAGAGGGGCTGTGCAGGCGGGCATGTGGCTGTGTGTCTATATGTTTTATGTGTCTGTCTGCTTGTCTGTTCATAAGTTCATAGATTCATAGGAGGGTACTAGGCTATTGGCCCTAGGGCCTATATAAGTCTAGCCAAAAATGTACCCTGTCTTTCACCACCCAAGAAAATTATTTTCCTGTGCCCCTGTTGAGCATAGCCACAGAAGTGATTCCCGGAGTGAATTTCCTATCTCCCATCCAATCATCAAGATTTTTCTTGAAGAGTGCTAATGAGGAGCTCTGTTTGACATAGATAGGTAGTTTGTTCCAGAGTATGGGAAGTCTCTGGGACAGGAATCTATCCCTCCAGCATGTTCTGTTTATTGTGGTGATAAGGTTTAGGTCCCTAGAGCATCTAGCTCAGAGGGATTGGGATTTCTTTAAGTGGAGCATGTTCAACAGCTCTGGGTTTGACATAGCTTTGTATGTTAGGCAGAGATCGCCTCTGAGTAGGCGATATGCGAAGGAGTAAAGCTGGAGTTTTTTGAGACGGTCTGCATAGGCCATCTGTTTGAGGCCAGTAATCCTCTTTGTGAGGTATTTCTGTGGCCTTTCCACTTGTTGTAGATGTCTTGTGAGGTACATACCAAAAGGAGCATTGTACTCTATAATGGGTCTAATGAGTGATGAGTAGGGGGGAACAATGACCTCTTTTTTTCTGGATGAGAAACCTTTTGTGATGAGGTGAGCAATGTAGAAGGATTTCCTGACCACTGTGGCAATGTGATTATCAAAGGAGAGACTACTGTCCACCTGTGTCCCAAGGTCTCTTATCACATTTTTGGCATTAAGTAGACTACCAGCTATGTGGTAGTTCATGGGTACAGGGTTTTTACCAAAGGGGATGACAATACACTTTTTGGCATTGAGCTTCAGGGCATGGCTTTGACACCAGGCATCTGTCTCAGTGAGGCCATTTTGTAGTATGTCCACATCATTACGAGTTTTGATTATGGCTCCTAGTTTGCAGTCATCTGCAAACTTTGTTAGCCAAAGACCTTCTGTCTTAGCCTGTACTTCAGAGAAGTAGATACCAAACAGGAGAGGGCCTAGGACTGAACCCTGTGGTACTCCACTTGTCACTGGTCTGAAGTCAGATTTGGAGTCTGCTACTTTTACAGTGTGGGTTCTGTTCATGAGCCAGTTGGCAGCCCATCTTGCGATATAGGGATTTATACCTAGTTTAGTGAGCTTATCTATAATTCCAGAGTGGGGGATGGTGTTGAAAGCCTTGGCGAGATCTAGATAAGCTGTGTGAACCACCTTACCCTCATCTAAGCTGTGTGAACCACCTTACCCTCATCTATGGCTTTGGTGACTGCTTCAAAGAAGTCAATCAGGTTTAGGAGACATGATCTGCCTTTTACAAATCCAAACTGGGTAGGGACCAGAATTTGGAGATTACCAATGTCTTTGTTTATTAGTTCCATGATGATATGTTTCATGGCCTTGCAGACCAGGTTCGTCAGGCTAATGGGGCGGTAGTTCCCGGGGTCCGTCGTGGCTCTCCCTTTGTGGAGTGGGATAACCATCACGGTGTGACATTCAGTGGGCAAAAAGCCTGAGGTGAGGCTATGACTGAACATGGTACTTAGGAAGGGAGCCAGTTCATTCTGTAGTTCGTGTAGAACGCAGCCTGGGATATTGTCAGGTCCCATGGATGCTGTGTTCTTGGCTTTGGAGAGTGTGTTTTTTACCTGTGCAGGCATGATTACAGGAACTTTGTATTCTTCCAGTATAGAGATGGGCCCTCTAGAGTGTTGGGTACGTTGTTATGCCTTATGGGCTGTGGTTGAGTGGCACACTGAGTTTGTGGGCTATGCATCATTTGGGTTGTGTTGGGGGGTGGAGTTTGCTTGCGTTTTTGCTTTGGAGGTCCCTGATGCTTGGGCAGGTTTTTGTTGAGAGCCGTGAATGTAGGTGTGTGTTTTGTGTTTCTATGTGTGTGTTTTGGTGGTGTAGGTTCTGAGGGACTATGTGATGAGTGTGGTATGGTGTAAGTGTTTACCTTCTCCTCTTGACTGTCTAGTCCAGTTTTGGGTGAAGAGAGCTTTGCTTCCAGTTTGGCAATATAAGTGCATCTCTCACAAGTTGTAGTGTTGGGTGGTAGGAGGAGAGGGTTGTATGTGTACATGAGGCAATTGCTGCATTGCCCCAAGATACCCAGATTCATTAGGTAGACAGGAAAAATCACCGGGAGCTGACCCTTAGACATGCCTGGATAGGTGCTTATTTATTTATTTATTTATTTATTTATTTTTTTAATTCTCTTTATTGAAACTTTCTTTATACAAACAGATTATACATACAACATAAACAAAATGACAACACTATATATATTCCATAGATTGATGGTTAATAATTATACTAACTATATACAGTTATACATTGCCCAACAAATAGATATAACATGAACAGCATGATAGTGGCTAATGATATCAACATAAAAAAAAAAAATGCAGTCATTTTAAAATATGATCGAATAGAATTCTCCATACTTCTTTGATTATAGGTTTGTGATTAATATTGTGGAACAGGTATTTATGAGCTTTGAGGTGTTTAATCGCTAGAGATTTAAAGCCTTCCCAAGAAAGAGAATGCCTGTTCTTCCAGTTCAAGGAAATATAGTATTTAATTAACATAAAAATAGGGATCAGAACTCTATAATTCCGTTCAGATAGACCAGGGGGTGGAATATGAAGAATGGTAAATTCCCACGAAAGGATAGATTTTTCATAACCAATTTTCTCAAGTAACACTCCCAAAGCGCACCATAACTTGTAGGTACATTTGCAACTCCAGAATATATGTAGGAGAGTGATTGGGAAAGATTTTATTAAGTACATCCGGAGTAAAGTACGCTTTATTCATTATCATAAGCTGAGTAAATTTCAGCTTTTTTAAGGGTATATATTTGGAACTTAATCTTATAGCCTTAGAGATTTGATTATGGTTAATAGAAGGGTTAATTTTTGGCCAATTATTAGAAAAAATGAGCTTGTTCTGTGATTTAAGTGACATAATAACCTTAGAGGTATTTGAGATCATTTTTTTCTTCAGGAGAAGCAAGTTCCTCAATGTTTTACAGGTTGATATATCCTTATCGGAGACCAAGGGGTGTTCCAGATATAAATGCACAAGTCCTCTAATTTGTCGTAATATGATTGTATAACTTTTAGGTAAATTCAGATTAGTTCTTAGGCTAGAAAGTGACTGATGTCTAAGAGGGAAGAGATTAGAAATAGTAATATTCAAGAGAAGGGGATATTGTTCCAGATTTAACATGTGTCCATTCAATCTTAGGTTAGGGTTAAGGTGAGGTGGTTGAAGAGTATTGAACGAATGTATCAAATTCAAGGAATTAAATAGGTTCTGAAGAGACTTTATGCTAAATAAGATCCCTTTAGTTCGCTTAAGATTGCCTATGTTTACCTTATTTAAGAATGGGAGTGCTGCGGGGTTAAAGTTCAGTGATTTAACATAATTGTTATACAGGACAACCCATGCCGGTGCCCAAGGGGAGTGGTCTTTGTGGTATGAAGCAATATTTAAAATTCTGCTTCCATTAATAATCTCATAGTAGGTCTTAAAGTCAGGTAGGCCAAGGCCTCCTTGTTCCTTAGGCTGGGTAAGTTTTGCCTAATAAATCCTAACAGATTTGGGGGCCCATATGAATTTTGAAAGAAGAGATATAATATTTTTAAAGAAATTGTTATGCAGAATGTTGGTAGTTGCGTTAAATAGGTATAGAAATCTAGGAAGAATGTTCATTTTAATGATTGCAGTTCTGGCCAGGAAAGGGAGCTTAAGTTTAGCCCATCTGTTAAGATCATTTTGGACACTTGACCAGCATTTCAGTATATTGTCCTGATAATGATTGGAGCTTCCTTGAGAGAAGGATATACCTAAATATAGCAGTTGTTGCTTGGATTTAATACCCGTATTAGTACGTATATTAGGCAACGTAGAGTGAATATTTATCGGGAAAATTAGTGACTTCTCTCTGTTAAGTTTGTAGTTTGCAAGGTTGGAAAAAGAGTTAATAGAAGATATAATTTTGATCGGGTCAGAGCAGGGAATTGTAAAATAGATGTTTAAATCATCAGTGTATGCCGATAGAAAGATATTCGATTTAAAAATACTAGGTGGATGATGAAATGTACCTTGTTTGATTAGTATGAAAAGTGGTTCCATGTAAAGATTGAACAGTAGAGGGGAAAGAGGGCAGCCCTGCCTGACCCCGTTAACAATTTTAATTCTGTTAGATGCCTGTTTATTGACTTGCAAGATAGCATACGCTGTGGAGTATAGGGTTTTAATTTTACTGATAAATGAGTTTGGAATGTTAAAGAAAGGTAGGGAATCAAATAAGAATTCCGTGCTAATGCGATCAAAAGCCTTGGAAGCGTCCACCGCTAAAGCGTAAATGGGGAATTTGCTTAAAGAAGAGTGATGTATCATAGCTTCCAATGATAGAGTATGATCATTAGTTTGTCTACCTGGTATAAAACCAGATTGTTCGGGAGACACAATAGTCGGTATAACAGCTTTCAGTCTATTAGCTAAAACCATGGCCAAAATCTTCATCTCTAAATTAACTATAGAAATGGGTCTGTAGTTCCCAGGGGTTTTGGGGTCAGCATTATGTTTTGGAATAAAGATAGTTCTAGAAGCATTTAAATGAATATCTTTAAATCTGAAAGAAGTGATATAGTTAAACAGCAAGAGCAAAACCTTGGGGATTTTTGTAATAAATGCCTTATAAAATTCAGCCGTAAACCCATCGGGGCCAGGTGACGTGTTAGGTTTAACGCTATTAATGGCTATGATGATTTCTTGTATTGTGATTTCTCTGTCTAGAAATTTATTTTGCTTCTCGGTTAGTTTAGGAAAGGTTAGATTGTCAAGGAAAGATTGCAGCTCTTCTTTATTGAGGACATTTTCGGTAGGTCCATAGATTTGAGTGTATAAATTTTCAAATACTTTAATGATCTCAGTAATCTTCTGATATTGTTTACCTTGGTAATAGACCTCTGGTATAAACGGGGAGGTTTTGTTCAAGTTGACAGTCCTAGCCAAGAATTTAGAGGGAAATTGGACTAGATCTGCGTAGATGGACAGTGATTTAATCTCATGGAAGTTAAGGCTGTCTGTTTGTAAAGACAGTATTTCTTTTTGTAACTGCAGCCTTTGTTCTTCCAAATGTGGTGCATGTTTTTTTTGAATTTCAATTTCTATCTTATGAAGTTGAGAGGTCAAATCAAATTCTTTTTTGTTAAAAAGCTTTTTATAGTAGGAGGCTTTGTTAATAAGGAAACCTCTGATCATTGCCTTAATTGCGGCCCACTCGCAGTCTAAGGGAGACTGAAAGGATCCACTGGATTTTAGAAATTGGTCAAGGTAAACTTCAACTTGGGAAGTAATCTCCTCCTTAACAAGGAGATTGGGGTTTACATGCCACCAAATAGTTGTGTTTTTTGCGAGATATTTGTTAAGCCGGTGTATAGAGAGGGAAATCCTAGAATGGTCGGAGAGCGTTCTAGGGAATTGGGCAAATTTATTAAGTACTAAAAACTGCTTTCCACTAGACAAGTGCAGAAAGCTTAATTTGTAACTTATTTAGTGCTTACAATGAGTTCTGAACAAGTTGTTGGGGGATGAATGAGGTTAAATAAATATGTGTGTGTGTGTGTGTGTGTGTGTGTGTGTGTGTGTGAGTGTGTGTGTGTGTGTGTGTGTGTGTGTATGTGTGTATGTCTGTGTCTGGCTGTCTGTATGTAGGGAATGAATGAGGCTGCAAGAATGTGTGTGTGTATGTGTGTGTGTGTGTGTGTGTGTTTGTGTGTGTGTGCTGTGTCTGTGTGTGTGTGTGTGTGTTTGTGTCTGTCTGCCTGTATGTAGGGAATGAATGAGGCTGAAAGAATGAGTGTGTGAGTGTGTGTGAATGTGTGTGTGTGTGTGTGTGTGTGTGTGTGTGTGTGTGTTTGTGTCTGTCTGCCTGTATGTAGGGAATGAATGAGGCTGAAAGAATGAGTGTGTGAGTGTGTGTAAATGTGTGTGTGTGTGTGTGTGTGTGTGTGTGTGTGTGTGTGTGTGTGTGTGTGTGCACGCGTCTGTGTGTGTCTTTGTGTCTGTCTGTATGTAGGGAATGAATGAGGCTGAAAGAATGTGTGTGTGCGTGTGTGTGTGTGTGTGTGTGTGTGTGTGTGTGTGTGTGTGCGCGCGTGTGGGCATGGTAATAAACTGGCTTCAGTTTCTGAATAGGTAATGTCATTCACTTCAACTCCAAGGCCATATTGGACAATATTGGGCATTACTTATAAACATGCAGTGCAGCTTTGCCATGTCTTTGACGTTTTTCTCCATTGCACTAACTGACCATTGTGTGTTGGGCAATTAGCATGTGTAGGAATGAGTTCTTTCTATCCTGCCCATAAATTTATCTTCCTGTTATAAAGTTTATCTTAGAGTTCCACCATAGGGGTTTAGCATTGAATTTCATTTCCCATCGTTCTTATGCCTAATCCATACTGACATCTTTACATTGGCTGAAATGGTTTTAAGAAATCATGGGTAAATCCAATGGCGTTATAAACTGGGTCAGAAAGGAACAAAGTGATTTTGAAAATCTTAGGGTCCTCATATAGGATTATGCAGTTAGATTTACAGTGTTTCCTGAATGCATTTGGAATTGTAGACAATTTGGTACTAATTTTTAGGGGGAAAGGTTACAGTTCGGTGATTACATCTTATAAAAGATGGGGGGGGGTAACATTTGTAGATCAGCAAGTAAAGGCAGTTTTCATAAGAGCAAGGTCAAGTCTATTTTCCCCAGTCATGGGAACTTGGGCAGTGTAATTAGGGGAGTTTGTATTAATGAAATATGGTAAATGCTAGGCAGATTTATTAGCGCTCATTATTTAAGACAGTAAAGATGGTGCCTCTGAATGTATCAATTTAAGAGTCTTCAGAGCTGTCTTTACAATGTATTTAAAGTTACACAGCATTCCCTCCTTCCAGCAAAGGCTTACATAATTTTAAAATTACTACTTCCTTATAGATCACAATGCAAATATTAGAGTAATTTGCTGCATTTTAAGTAATTTATTTATTGCATGATAAATGAAAGTTTAAAGGTATGGGGGTAAGGCATACCTCTCAATTGTCCAGATTTTCACAGAATGTCCAGATTTTTAGATCATATTCTGTTCCTAAAAAAATTGTGGTTTTCTGGCAAATCACTGGGATAATCTGAGGACTGAAGTCACTAAATAATGACATATATTTGAGTTTCGGACTTGAAGTCCTTCAGAAAATGTATGTTAAAACAACCCGTGTTAATCTAGCAATTTTCTCAGTTTCTAAAAGCAGTATTTAAAATATGTCTCTATTTTTGGGGCTTTGTCCCCCCATTTTGTCTGGCTTTGTTTGTTCAGATTTCTTTCACTAAGAGGTTGAGAGGTATGGAGTAAGGTGTTGGAATACTGTATTAGTAAACAGTAGAAATACAAAATTTAACAGTCCTTTAAGGTACAACACACACATTCAGTGTCACATCTACTATCTTTTTTTCCTCTTTCTCTCACATCTCTACAGCTCCAGAGGAGGTTGCTTATAACAATAGTCATAGGTTCATATGTTCATAAGTGTTTACTAGGCTAATGACCACAAGGGCCTTTTTAAGCCTAGCCATTCATCCCAAATCTCTGACAAGTTCTGATACCCTTGATAAGTATAAGCATGGGCCTAGGAGATGAACCATTTACAGGTTACCCATGTCCATTAGAGACATAGATGCCAAATGAGGGATGAATTTCTGGTTTCCCATCCAATTGTCCAAGTTGCACTTGAATTGGGTTAGGGAGGAAATCTGCTTCACATGGATGGGGAGCCTGTTCCATAGACGGGGTAGTCCAGCAGGTCCTATTTATATCACAGGCATGATTTAAGTCTTTAGAATGGGTAATTCTGGTGCTGTTTGTTTTGTTGATATGCAGGAGGTCCATCAGAGTGGGGTCTGACAATGTCCTGTATACCAGGCATAGATTTCCCCTCAAAAGCCTGTAGGAAACAGAATATAGAGATAGGGCCTTGAGGTGGTCTGCATAGGACATATTACTTACTCCCTGTATTTTTTTAGTGAGGAACCTCTGTGGACATTCCAATTGTTGGATATGCCTAGTTAGATACATACCAAAGGGGGCATTGTACTCAATGATAGGTCTGATGAATGCCGAATACAGTGAACAATGACTTCTTTGGACTTAGATCCCATACATTTGCTTATAAGTTGTGCAACATAGAATTATTTCCTCACCACTGTAGACACATAACATTGTGCTCCCCACTCCCTTCCACCACAGTTTAACTACATAACTATTTTGGTATACCTTTGAATTTCCTGCTTTCAACAAGGTTGTCAACCTGGACACATGTAAAGGCCATCAATGGTGTAGGGGTTATCTATGTACTATGTTTCCCCAAGTCATGCAGTAATTCATATCGGTGTTCATCAGCCCACTTTCTGTGTCAGTTGTTGTATACTATGACATTATTTTCCTTGCTCAGCACCAGTAGCACCTCTGAGAAAGTCAGTATACACCACAACTCTTTGCATATTCTGACCACTTCCTGTTCTCTTCCCTTTGCCTCATACATAGCTCAACCTGCAAGGTCATTTGCACATGCACATCTACTGTGGCATATCTGCCATCCATGAGGAGCTTTTTCACTTTATGCTTTGTTCTGTCTAAGCTCCCTCCTGGGACTATCACTGTCGCTTTTCCACTACATTCTGACATATTTACCTATCCAACATCTATTGTGATCAAATCTTGAATCACTTCGACACTTCTCTTTCAATTATTATTTGTCAGTCCTGCTGCACTTCTTCTGCGCTGTCTGTGATAGCAACCCCACCCACTTTTCCTATGCTATTCCTGCTGTGTGCACTACTTGTAAATCTCTGTTTCTTCCCATTTGTACTCGCCCTTTCTAAGCTGCTCAGAGGTACCCCCACTGTTTTTTTCTTACCCACTATGACCCACTCCTCCTTTCCTTGCTTCCCTCCAACCATTTAGTCTTCTCTGTCATGTCCATGTCAGTCTTCCATTTCCTTCTGTAATTGGAGCACTTTTATCTCCTGGCCTATTCTGTCTACCTTCTCTGTGTCTCTACCTTAAGTTTTAAGCTGATACTCTCGGACTAAGAAGTAGTCCAGAATCATAGAAGCCATTCAGAAAGAAGAGAAAGACAATGAGATAGGGTACCAAAGGGGCAAGAGTGAGAGTGTTTGTGTGCAGGCAGGTATCGAGACATTATTAAATACTTACATAACATATTTTGTATATAGAACATATCATTCAGCAACAATTACATACCCCACAGCAACTTTGAAACATTTGGCAGAGAAGCTATTTTGCACCAATAATATAAAAACGTGTATACTAATAATAAAACAAATACAGAACAATTTAAAAGCTAGACCATTTTCTAAGTGTAATAATACCCTCCAGGGTTGGCATTATAGGGAAATAATGGTCCCTCCAGGGATAGGGAGGACAGACACCCCTGGATGGTCCATTATTTGCCCACCCTGTCAGACAATAGCACTTGCATATTTTGTCTGTGTTTTTGTTATCTTTGTTCATTTAAAAATACTTCAATTGTTAATTCTCCTCATCTTTGACTGTTGTTTTTTTGTTATATTATTTTCAGTCTCTTTGTTTTATAATTTATTGTTTATGTTTAGGTAATCAAGCAATGTAATAAATTTGAATATGAACCTGAATTTTGTTTTGTCTGCCGGAAAGGGAGATGTACTTCCAGAGCTCCATAGGAGAGTTTAGAACACTATTTGATTGCAGCAAGAGATTTTTTCTTATTTATCTACAATTTGCACTGATCCGAGAGTGTAGTATATTACTGCAGGAAGGCGAAGTCTAATATATGTTAAAGTTCTTTTACGTGAAATCCTTCAAATACATTTTTGCTTTTGCTTCTCTGAGCAGCCACCTGAATAGCTCCAGTAAATTCATTGCCTCCTGTGTGGGAAATATTTTGTTTTAAAGAGGAAATACTTAAGAAGTAGTCTTAATTTCTTAAATATTTTTGAAAAGCATGCATTTTAGTTTACTGAATCTGTTTTAAGGTTAGGTGTGGTTACAAGATGAGGAAATAAAGAGTACATAGATTTGTTTAAACTGTTTACATTTTTGCATTTAAATCATAGACTAATTAAGGCAAAATCAATGTATTGGCTAATAGCCTAGTAGAAGGGGATAAGACATTTGTTGAATCTATATATAAATCTAACTTTCTGTTTAAATCCTTTGAAATGATACTGGCATATTTGTTAAATATGAGTTTTCTGTCAAATGTGATGTTTGTTTAAAATGAGATGCTAATTTAGTGTTAGCATATTTTTTTTTGTGGTTGGTGTGCAATGTTTGCTATGCTACTGCTTTCATAATGGTGTCCAAAAACTATCAATGTAGTTTTCATTTAGCATGAGTTTTGATGACTGTAACCATGACAACAATGTATCATTGATTTCTGCTGAGCCACTGACTTTTTTAATAGTTTTAGACCACGTGTGTGAAAAGGTATTTCATTACTGAAGACAGTAAACAACAGCAGGCCCAGTATGAAGCCTTGGGGTACCCTGGTGCTGGATGAAAATGTGTTTGATATTGAGATATTCTAGGTTACTGCTTGTGTTCTCTTACAAAGCTAGTAAATTAATTCATGATCAATGAACTGTAGCCTGTTTTTAACCCTCGTTGTATAAGACTATAGTGGTTAATGGTGTCAGAAACTCTTTGGAAAATCCAGGAATAGTGATCCTCTAGCATATCCTTTGTCATGTTGGGTGGATATATTTATTTATTTATTTACATTTTTGACCAGGATAGCCCAATTGGGCTGATAGCCCCTTTTCAGTGAGTCCCAGAGAGAAATGATTCACGTATAACACTATTGTTACAAATTGAATACTTGCATTCATTTTGAGAAAGGTTAATATTGAAATGGTAATAACATATTTGTAAAGAGCTGTTCATATATTGTTGCTGGGGATGAAAACTATGTTGTGTTGGCAATATTTTGTTATGAAGGTTTACAGTCCATGAGTTGAACATGTACAACTCTCACTAGAATTTTAGAGCATGGACTTAACAGATAAATGAGTCTATAGCTATCTAACGTGTGGGTTTTCCATACTTCAAATAGTGGTATACTTTTTTTATTCATTTCATATGGTGGGAAAACAGCCTTCCTGTTGGCTTTGGTTAGAGACTGATGTTAGTGGGTATGCCATGCTATTTGTTAGCTTTTTAGATAAATTAGTGGGAGGTTATCCATGGAAGGTGATCCATGATCTTTGACTTTGCAGAGTAATTTTTACTCTGACTGGTTTAAAAGTGAATTTGGCTTGCAAGGTTCAGTGGTTATGGAAAGTTGAATGTTAGTAGCTGTTGTGAAATTTGTACATTTGTCTCTCTTTCTCTTTCTCTCTCACTCTGTCTAATACTTTTGAAACAACTAAAAAACAGATTGTTTTCTACTTCTTTTATGTTGCCTAATACTTTATTAACCACATTCCAGAAGGTTTCTGGCTCATCTTTGTTGTGATTTTGGAGGTGTAAGTACAATTTTCTTTAGCTACTTTGATTTCCTTTGACACTTGTTCATTGTATTTTAAACATTATAAATGACTGGTTATATCCTAGAGATTTATAGATTTTCCAGACAGGGACCCCGAGTTTCATATAATTTCATGTTAGCTGATCTATGGTAATGTTGTGTTTTGTTATTCTGACTTCTCTAAGATAAAGGCATATTTATCCAGTGATAGTAAAAAGGTAGTACTCAGTAGTTGCACAGCATTAGGAATGTTTTCTGTGTAATTAAAAATAAACTGGCCTACTTCAGAGAGTACTTTTGAGAATGTTTCTAGTCATAGTTTATTCTAGTTTTTAATAGTTATTGTTTTTTGGGTTAGTGTTAGGGTACTGTTTCTCCACATTGCATATACAGGATTATGGTCGCTAAAGTCATGTGATAATAGTCTTCCTGTTAAGAACTTGTTAGGTTGTTTGGTCAGTATCCAGCCTAATGTGTTAGCTGTACCTGGTCTATTATAAGTTTGAGTTAGTCTGCAAATAGTTCATCTCCCAGTGCCCTGCTTGTAAATGTTTTATGTCCCAGTCTCTTGCTTGTATTGATCAAGGGTACCAGAACGTGTCAGAGATTTGAGATGCATGGTTAGGATTAAAAAGGCCCCAGTGGTCATTAGTTTACTAGGGATTATTACCAGGGGAGAGCTATCCGTCTGGTGTATTAACCTCTAAGTATGTATGTAGTAAGTGAACTGGAGCTGAGGGTCAAGCCAGATGTAAAGGTATTTTTCAGAATGTTAGACTGGGGTATTGTTATATACATTTTTCAGTTTGACTAAAGTCAACTTTTGCTATGTACAAAAGATTGTGGCATTATTTATTTATTTTTACATTGTGGTTAAAGTTCATTTGCAGAACCCATTTATACAGTTGGTACAGGTCATTTTCAAATTGTATTTTGGTGACAGACATGATTAAAGTATTTAAACAAAGAATAAAGGTATTTTCAGTTTTTAATACTTATATTTCTATCTGACATCACTTAAGTCCAAAATCAGGCTGGTTCCATGTTGAACACTTAATGCCCACTTGAAGAACAATACTGACATTTCTACAGCCACTGGACTTCTTAAACCACCTTTGACTGTTGCATATGGATGTTAATTTGTGTGCTCACCTTTTTTGTAGTTTTCCATTCTCGAAAGTACCACATTGTGTGATTTGTGAATAAACTGTGGATTTTTATTCATTTCGCTGCCTGGTGGTACTTTCGAGCACTTAGCATCGTATTTTATGGTAACTTTTGGTGATTTTCTTCTGGATGCTATCGCATTGCTACGTTTATCAGTTAGTTTTCCATTCTCCTAACAAGGGTGTGGCAAAGCTGAGGCAAGGGGAAAGGTGGCATTTGCCCCAGACACAAGGAGTTAGGGGGTCCAATTGGCAGATTAGAAGTACTAATCAGACTATGCATCTAAACTAAAGCATTTCCTTATGCCTTTGGTCTTCTTTTAATAACTTTCACTAATAGGTACAAGGGTTGGGAGGGTGGCCTA
This sequence comes from Protopterus annectens, assembly GCF_019279795.1. Lineage (NCBI taxonomy): Eukaryota > Metazoa > Chordata > Ceratodontiformes > Protopteridae > Protopterus > Protopterus annectens. The sequence continues at coordinate 12,588,915 of NC_056728.1, forward strand.
ATGGTTAAGGTGTTTGCCTTACAAACACAAGGTGCAGTGTTTGAGTCTCACAAGGGATAATTGGCTAGGCTTAAAAGGCTCGCAAGGGCTGTTAGCTTAGTACTAATCTATGAACCAATGAAATAACTTTCATGTATATGCATTATAGCTTTTGCTACTGTCCACTCACTGTCTGTCTCATGTCATCTAAACACTGGCAATTACTTCTGCTTGTCTTGATTTGAAGACGTTTTTTGCTCAACCTCAACTTCTCACCTTGAGTTGAGGGCTTGTTTTGACTCTTTATTTATCAGAGTTAAACTCTATCCAGTTGTGTACTATGTCATCTGTAAATTTATTTTCTTTTGTATAGCTACCTGCAGGTCTTACAGTGTTTGTATTAAATTCCTCAAAATATCCTACTTCACTTGCCATCTATAGTGGGGTATTCTTTTTAGCTTTGGTGCTTAATGTATATGTTCTGCTACAAGATTATTCATAGTTTACCTGTGAAAAAACACTCTGATATATGTTGCCCAAGTATTCTGAATATGGAAATCTGACAATATTATAATCCAATATATATCATTTATTCAACCACAGTAGCCTTTTTATAGTTAGCAAAAGAAAATGCAAATGGATGTCTAATTCTCTCACAGTTTTATAGCAGTCTTATTAAGAGCTTCAGAAGTTTCTCCCTTGTCCAATTATATTATCAGTTTTTCTTAAACTGTTTACCTCTTTTAAAGACATTTGGTTCATATTAGGGTCATATTCCCAGCAAGTAAACTTTGTTATAAGCTCCACACCTTGTTGGTGAAACAGTTTTGTAGTATACCGTTCATTTTTATTCTGAGTAATCCATCATAAAGTATAGCTTTTATTCTAGATAAAAAGTCTCCCCATGCAAAATAAGACTACCAGACATGGTATTTACAGGGCTGGTAACTCTTACTTCCACATCTGGCTTACTATTTAGGTCAATACCTAAAAATTAAACTGAACAAAGATCATATTTGGTTATCCCATGGATCTCCCCAGTTGTTATTATTAATATCACCTACAAACTGCTCAATGTTGCATTCTTATACATAAAATAGCTCTTTCACTTCCCACATAAACATGCTGCAAACAAAGGATTAGACTTGACCCCATTCCTGTATTCTGAGCATCTCAAAAAGATTTTGAGAAAAGCTGAAATTGTTATTTGTTCAACGTGTGACAACTTAAACCAATATTAACTATATTTCATACTGCTGATATGATCTGCTACAATCTGCAAAGTGAAGATAATGTTAACAGTTAATTTTGTATTAGCTATAAATGCCATTAAGGCCTTTGATCGACTTAATTTAAACTTTCGTTTCTCTGCTATGCTAGAATTCAATATTCCAAAATCCTTTATTGAATGGATCAAAATCCTATATACTAATGTATATACAACATTATACATAAATAAAGCTTCTTTGTCACCAATAAAAATATTAACGGGACAAGACAAGGGTGCCCATTATCTCCTTATCGCTTCAATATTTATATAGAACCCTTACTTATTTTGATACTATTTTTATCATACCCCGAAATATATAATACTCAGATACCACTAACAGCTTTTGTTGATGATATAAATCTTTGTTTTTCTTTACTTAATACTGACTTATCTAAAATCTTACAATCTATTGATACCTTCTCTAAATTCTCCAACTATAAAGTGAATATGATTAAATCTTCCATTTTTTTCATTAAACCAAAAATATAATCTGATTAGTTACTTTACTGATACAGAAATTAAAATAAGTGATTCAATTAAAAATCTGGCATAAACTTTTGTCACAATCATATTCTTTTTACCAATAGAACTTAAGAAAAGTTTGGAACTCTGTACAATAGGATATTGGGTCTATATTAGATGAGCGAAAGTTCATCTTAGCAAATGCTCACATGAGCGAATATCCAGGTACTCGAAACTGCAATTGTGGGGTGCTGCGCCCCCCACACCCCCTAAATATATATTCCAACTCTGAGAGCGCAATACAGTGAGGAAAGGGCAAATATTCTCATCTTCACTGTACAGCGATCTTGCAATTGCAGTTTCGAGTTCCGCAATATTCGCTCATGTGAGCGTTCGCTAAGATGAACTTTCGTTCATCTAATATAGACCCTAGGATATCCTTAGATGGAGCTAACTTAATCTTTCTTTTTTAAACAAAGTTGCTATTATTAAAATGAATATCCTCCCCCAGATTATTACTCCAGTTTAATGTGCCAAATATTAAAATCCAAGCTAGTCTTTTAAGAATATTACTACTAGTCTATCAAAGTTTATTTGGTTATCAAAATCTACTAGGATCAGTTATCAAAAACTCAGATATCCTAAAAATATTGGTGGATTAGCCTTACCAGATTTTAAGATTTATTATGATATAATTAATACAGGCAAACTGATAGCAATTGCAGAATTTAACCAACCTCAAGACAAATGGGTTCCATTATGGGTGAAACTGTGGCACAACTCTGTTCATAAATGTTAGCGTAGTCCCAGAGCTTTACCTTTTCTAAATAAAAATAACCTTTAAATCCATAAATTTCTAAAGCATTTAATTAGAATTGATTAAAAAAATCAATGATGTTATTCCAGTCATTACATCTCAATCCTAATATAAAGTTAAATAACCAGATATTAAATTTAACAGATTACCCCTACTTAAAAATAAAGTTATCTTTGACTTCCTCAGTTATAAAAAATGTTTGATTGAAGAAACGAGAATTGCTCTAAACCTCCCTAAAAGTTATTGTATCATATTAAGACAAATTAAATAACTTTATAAACTCTTAAACAATACAAAAAAAATCAATGAACATAGTACAAACTTATGCAAATTATTATGGTCAGCATTTACTTCCAAAAATAAAATATTAAATGTATATAAAATAATTATTTCTATTAAATATCAAAATGATATCCTTTAAACCCTTCAGTTTCATTTAATCAAATATTTCACTCTATTCAACTATCATTAGAATTATTACCTTTTAAAAATGCTGCTGATACTCAATTAATGATATTAAATAATGTCTATATGACTCCTGATAGAATTAACAAATTTTTCCCTTCATCATCCCCTAGCTGTTCAGTTTGTAACCATCAAAAAGCAGACATACTTCATATTTTTGGGTTGCAAATGCTCTTATAAACTTTGGCGTTCTCTTAAAGTCAGGCTGGAAAAAATGGGATACAAGAAATCAACTCTATCCTGGGAATTTGCATTACTGCATATATCCCCTCCGGGCTTAACACAGTTCAGTTTACATGTACTAATTATCCTTTTTTCATTGGTTAAACTTTATATCACTCAAAATTGGCTTGGTAGAACAAAAATAATATGAGATGGATTTAAACAAATGGCAGTAAAGTATTCATCAGCACAGAAACTATTAGTGTTTAAGACTAATAGACACACTTATTATAAGCAATACTGGGAAAAACTTTACAACTGTATTGTATATTACTTTTGACTGGAAAGAGTAATAAGCACTCAGCACTTTGTATATAGGTGATATTATTGTTTTATGTTTTTTTTACAAATTTCTTTTTCTTCTTTCTCTTTTTGTTTGATCAGTCACTAACGTCTGCAAGCTTATCTGTTGAATCAAAAAAGTTATAAAAATTAAATAAAGATATTGGGAAAAAAAGATAATGTCCACATTCATATACATGTAAATTGGCAACATCCATTGAAATCCATACATTTTCAATGTGATTGTCTTGTTAGATCACCAACATCTTTTAATACTGATGGTTCATAGCTTCATAGGTTTTTAGCAGGTTAATAGCCACCAGAGTCTTTATAAATCTAACCATGCAACTCAAACCATGTCTATTCGATGGAGTATGTTTGTAAAGAGGTAGGTAAGGGTTGTGGGGGGCTGGTATATGTTTGTTGTTAGCAGTGATGTGACTAAGGATTATGTGAGGGGAAAGTTAGTTGGAGATAATTTTACTTTTTGTCACCTTCAGTCCATTAAAGACATGGGTGACTTTGTGATTTACCATCTAATGATCAAGGCTCCATTTGAATAGGGTAAGGGATGAACTCTGCTTCACACAGAAGGGAAGATTATTCCAAACAACAGGGATACCGGGATCATTTGAGACACATACCAGTTTCTCCAGCATGTTCTACTTAGGTTGCAAGCAAAGTTCAAGTCCTTAGATCTAGTGATTCTTGTGCTGTTTGTTTTGCAGATATGTATGAATCCATCAGAGCTGGATCTGAGAATGCTTTATATGTGACACCTGGATTGCCTCTCAGTAACCTGGAGGAGACTATAGTATATAGAGAGTATAGAGATTGGGCATTAAGGCGATCTGTGTAGGACAGGGTATTCATAATCTGGATTCTCTTTGTATGGAACCTTTGTGGACATTCTAATTGTTGCAAGTGTCTGGTTAGATACATGCCAAAGCAGCCATTGTAATCAATGATGGGTCTAATAAGGGCTGAGTAGACTGGTACTATAACTTCCTTGGACCTGGAAGCAATACCCTTGCTTATAGGTTGGGCAACATAGAATGATTTTCTTACTGTCTTGGCTACATATTGCTTGAAGCCCAGATTACTGTCTAAAAATCTTCCCAGATCCCTAACTACTTGGTTAACTTTTAGAGGTATTTTATCGATAGAGTATTAAGCATGGGTGGATAATTTCTTAGTGTTGAATTTTAAAATGTGGTAGGCAGTTTATCTACACAAAGTAGCAGAATAGCATGCAATACCTTGCTGACCTTGTCTATAGCCATAGCTATAATAGGGGGCCACTAAAAATCTACATGGACTTTTGGTAAAATGTAAAAATGTTTTAGCTTTATGTGCCTCTTGTGTCAATGTTCTAGAATAAGACCCACTGAAGACTCCTACTTTTACTATTTATATCCCTCTACTAACAGTATATGTTAAATGTTTCCTTATGTCCTCCATGGTATTTTTTTCAATCATATATAATATTCGCTATTTCTAAATGGTTTTCGGCATTCATTACTTTCAAACACTGCATAACAGAAATGGTTCCCTTATCCTCTCTTATAATAACTAACTCCTCATTTTTTCAAAAATCTTGACACTCTAAATGCTTATGTTATATCAAAATGTACCTTATACTATTGGGATCATATATACGTTTGTTTCTTAATACCTTAGAAGCACATTCAAAAACACTTCATGCTACTACTAGCTTCAGGTGATAACTTAATGTTTTACATCCTAAATATTGGTAATTTATATAATCCCCTCATATCTACTGCTGTAGCCAACAAAACATTTAAACTTAAGGCATCAATACCTAAACCTAAATCCACAAATTCTGCACTAACATCTATTTCTCTGGCAATACATTAGTTTTATTGTTCAAAATGACATGCAGTAAACTATTCACTACATTACATTAAATTATTTAAGTAAAACTATTTCTACTGTTGGGTGGGTACCTAAAAAAAATCTAGAAAGATCTGGAAGTAATGCATTTAAGTTTCAGAAAGCTGTAGTTATATTACTGCATAACACAATACCTTAATCTGTTCCACTATAACGGGAACCCTTGAAATATTTAATGCATTTGTCTTTTGTTGTGTCACTTAATTTTGTTTCCCTTTACTTTTAGTTAGTTAGTTAGCTAGTTAGTTAGCTAGTTAGTTATTTAGCAAGTTTGTTAGTGGTTCCACTGGTAACTGCAACAGCTAGCATTTTTGGTTCTTCTGCTTCTGAAAACTCCACTTTGTGGGAAGGGGGTATATCTGATAACTTCTCATACATATGATCTTGCACAGTCTCTTCCATACTAATCCTGTCCTCAAAATCCTTTGTATTTAGGGAAACGTTATTGAAGTCTGTATTATTTTATTCTGTTTGCACTCAGTAAGCTCTTTGATTGCATTTGTTCACTTGCGTTGCAGTCATGTGCGCTGGAACCTTAGGGCAAGGGGGAGCCGTCCCCCTTTCAACAGCTGCCGAATATGCCCTGAAACTGCCACTGGAGTAGCAACTACATATAATCATTCACAATGGCATTTATGATGAAACCTCAAGCTCATGCAGCATCTAAACAGCATTTTGTTTAATAAATCATCATTTTCCATCTGCTGGAGCTTGCAGTTATTATGGACATGCCTACATATGTATTTCTAAGGCATATGAATCAAATTCTTTCATCAAGTGTTTTGGATAAAGCTACAAATAACAAGGGAATGAAAGCTCAAAACTAGGGACAATTTTTAACTATTACTCATTCATTTAAAATTTTAACAGAACAGGTTTCACATTAGTATGCATTTCCTGAACAACAGAAGTACGAAACTTTAAAAGTCTGGCATTAGTGCCTGACTGTAATCTTCTGCATACCTCCCAATTTTTGCTTAAGAATTCTGGACAAAGCCAAAAATAATGGGAGATAAGGGCTAGAATCTGCAACAGATTTTTGATGTTGCACTTATAAACTTGGAAAGCTGCCAGAATAGCAGGTTTTGCATTAGCATGCATTTTCTGATGGAAATGAAAACTCAGACTCGGAATGTCATTATTTAGTGAGAAAAATCCTAAACGGTTTGTCAGAAAACCACAGATTTTATGCGGAACAGACCAAAAATATGAGGCAATAATCTGGACATTCTGCAAAATTCTAGAGTTGATAGGTATGATCACAACGGGAGGGTGGCCTAATGGTTAAGGTACTTGTTTTGCAAACACAAGGTGCAGGGTTTGAGTCTCACAAGGGATAATTGGCTAGGCTTAAAATGGCTCACAAGGGCAGTTAGCTTAGTACTAATCTATGAACCTATGATCCTGAGATATTTACCAGAAAATCAAATATTTTACAAGGGATAGGGCAAAAATAAGAGTCAAAATCAGGGATGTTCTACAAAATTCTGGACAGTTTATTAATTTGTTTGTTGAGTGGTTGATGTTTGTTTACCAGGTAAGTGGGCTTGTTTATTGACCCTTTTCAGACACAACCCAGAAAAAATAGCAGTAAAGACAACATTTTGCACAAATACAATAAGACATTAAATTTATATATATATATATATATATATATATATATATATATATATATATACTTCTTACATTTGAGAGGTATGTTCTACAAGTGAAGTTTAAGTTCCATAAGTTAGTGCAGATCTGCATATTTATTGCCTTTCACCCAATGAATACCAGGATAGGATTTTGCTCTATCTAATATCCTGTTTTGGGCAGAATTTTCCATAGTGGTACATTTCACTGGAGCTAGACTGACATATAATATAGTAGTCATTTTGCTGTATTTAATTATTCACTCATTCTCTTACACCCACTTTATGCTGCTCAGGATCATTGTGAGTGCAGGCCCAGATGTCCTGACAAGCTGTGAGAGGAAGCCAGAAAATTAGCTTAGGTTTTTAGATGTTCCAAGGCCAATGAATCTTATGACCACTCACTCCTTGCCAGTGCCCTCCCTCAAGCAGCACCTCCTTTTCTTCAGGAAGGTCAAACCAGTATAACCCAGAGGAAATTTGTGGATGCCTAACTAGTCAGTGCTTTATGTTTATAAGATAGTGAACTGCACTGCTTAACATGTAGGGGAAGTTTATTCCAAAGGATTGTGAGATGCTTTTGTATAAGCCTGCCTCGCCACTACGCTGTAGTTATCTGTTGGTGAAGATTTAGGTCACTGGCTCTAGTAAGGGTGAAGATAAGACCTGTGGAGAAACAGGAGGTCAGGGACAAATGGGTGTCTAACTGTGCACAAAGCAAAACAGATCTTTCCACAAAAGTCTGTAAGATACTGAATAAAGGGAGAGAACTTCCAGACTCTCTTGGTAGCTCAGGGACTTTAGACCTCTGATTTTATTGGTAAGGAGCCTTTGGGGTCTTTCTAATTGTTTGATGTGTTTAGTGAGGTACATCCCAAAGTAAGGTGTTGTAATTGATAATTGTCCTGATCAGCGTTAAGTATAAGGGGGTGATTACCTCTTTAGACTGTAATGATATTCCCTTGGCAATTAGGTAGGCTAAATATAAGGATTTCCTGACAACTGTTTTCACATGATGGATGAAAGGGAGGGAGCTTTCAGCCTTTCTAGGTCCCTGACAAAAAATTTAATTTTTAGTGGTATGCCGGCTATATAATACAATGAGGGGAAAGGGTTATCTACCAAAACTGACTACACTTTTTAGCATATCATTTAAGCTAATTTTTTGTACACCAAGGGTTTATGTGGGAGACTTCATTCAGGGGAATTTGTGTATCATAGGGTGACTTAATAACAACCCCCACTTTGCAGTTGTATGCAAAGTTTAAGTGCCAGAGATTTTGGATCTCCACTTGTAGATCTGAAAGGTAAACACCAAAAACAAGAGGTTGCAGCAGTGAGCCCTGACAGTCACCACTGATCACTTTCATACTTACTGATGAGGCATCTGCAATTCACACTGTGTACGCTTTGTCTTTCAGCCAGCTTGTCATCCACCTTGCCATATATGGGTGGATTTTTAAAGCAATTAGCCTTTGTATGTAGCCAGCATGGGGAATGGTCTTGAAGATGTTCGCCAGGTCAAGATACAGTGTCAGGGTCAAAATAAAACAACCAGAAGGATATGAACAATCCAAAGGACACCAACATTTATTGACGAAATGTTAAGCGCTTTCCTCTCTACTACAGAAACTTCCTCAGAACAAAAAAAAAATCACAGTCACCCAACCATATTTAATACCCCCTTAATTAATCAATTATATGTGATCATTAACATTTAAAAAATACTCACAAAAATTATACTAATATTAAAAACAAGTACTTAAAACACATTTAAAAACATTTCAAATACATTTAAACACACTAGGTTAAACATAACTCCATCACTGAATAGTTATACATATGTATTTGTCTTAACTTTTACCACTTAAACTATCCTGAAATTTGATCAAGTTTTAAAACACTGGCTATACTAATAGTCTCATTAATGCCTGGATATCGAGAGGCGTTCATGAACAATTGCCATTTCAATTCTATTAGGTCTAAATGTAAATTTAAAATGCCCCCTTTTTCATCTTCCATTAACTGCTGTAAAACCAAGAATTTGAAATGATGTGTTTGCTTTTTTATGTGCCTAAATAAAGCACTCATTGACCTACAATGTCTAATGTCCCCTAAATGTTCACCTATTCTTATTTTTAATTTCCTACAAGTTTTTCCTATGTAGAAAATGGGACATTCTAGACACTTAGCCATATATATGACTCTATTGCTGTTGCAATTATAATGGCCTCTGATGTTCAATGTTTGACCATTTACCCTAAAATGACCATCAGTTTCCATTAAATATTGACAAAAAGAACAATAATTACATTTAAAATTCCCCACTTTTCTATTGGTCTTAAAAGTAGGTCTTATTCCCTTCAGAATGTTCTTGATGCATTTGCCTCTCCTAAACACGTTTGGGGTTCTTCCCTACCTTTGAACCTACACTAGTGTCAAACTGCAGAATATCCCAATTGTCATTTATCACCCCAATAATGGAATTGGACATCCCATTGTATGTTAATACAAGGGATAAACTGTATTGACCACCTTCCTTCATAAATCTACCACCCCTTGTGAACCCATGACCAAAAATAGGTCTATAAAGCCCTTGACTATGTTTGTAAATAACCTCTTTGGTGAGGTCCTCAAGTAACCTGTCTGGATATCCCCTTTGCTTAAACATATGCGTGATAAAATCCAGTTCTGCTAGAAAGTCAGCATCAGAACTAACCATCCTGGCTGCTCGTATCAGCTGCCATTTTACCACTCCCTTCTTTTGATGGTCTGGATGGCAGTTCCCATAATCCAGATAAGAGTTAGAAAAAGTTGACTTTCTATGAATTTTGGTAAAAAAAACCATTTGGGTACGATCAATTACCAATTCAACATCTAGGTATACAATTCTATCCTTGTTAAATTCATGTGTGAATTTGAAAAATTCCACAGTTTCATTGAGATATGAAATAAAGTCTTTCAAATTGTCCTCTGTACCTTTCCAAATCAGGAACAAATTTGCCAAAAAACGAGTATAGTGAACAATATTGCCACTATACTGACTATTGAATACAAACTCCTGTTCCCAGTAGGACATAATGAGATTGGGCAAAAATGAGGGCACAAGCGGCCCCCATTAATACACCTTTGACTTGTTTGTAATAAAGCCCCTCAAACCAAATATAGTTATTCTTCAAAATTAACTCCATAAGTACACTTATTTTATTGATTTCATCTTGATCAAACATTTTGGTCTTATGGAGCTGTTGCACTAACCAATTAATCCCAATATCTTGGGGAATAACTTTCAACAAATTTACTACATAAATCGTAGCCATTATCATGTCCCTTGATAGTACAATCCCATTTAACTTATTAATAAACTGCCAAGAATCTTTACTAATGTAATCGAAAAAAGACATTCCCCGGATTCATGAACGCTGCGCCAGGTGGACGCATAGCGTAGGCGTTACAACACCAAATATGGCTGCCGAGCGATTCAGGTACGATCCAATCCCACGTGCACTACCGGCATGCGCGGATCTGCGCCGCCTCTGGCGTAGGTATGCTAAACACCCCATGTGCGGTGTTGCACCATGCAAATGAAGGCATATAGCGATCCACAAAGTGACGCAGGCGTAGCATAAGGGCACGGCAATGTAAACCAAAAAAAAACGGTTTACATTTACCCAAACATAGCATAGGAGTAACGGAAGGCTGTCAACGTCAGGTATCACACTGTTGCCATATGCCAATGGCGAAAGACACAGAGAATGTCAAAAGAAAACATGCACAACATGTAAATAATAACATAAATGGTATGTCCACAGAAACTCACAGCAGAACCCCAGGACATGTCTGCGGAAGGTGCTAAACAATGAAATAATATGACAATGTCATAAAACAGCAGTGTAATACACATCAGCTTCACAGCCACAATACACCATGGTATGCATGGAAAGCCACATCTACGGTGCAAGGGTTGCCAAAGAGTCGCGACAGTGTTTGGCATGGTAACTATGAATTAGTAGTCAATGCCATGCAAATGAGGCAGATAATACTGAATCGCAAAACCCCCGCCGGCGTAAGGCTGTACCAAATGGCGCAGCGGTAATACACCGAGGAGTGGCTCAGAGGGAATACATGTCACCTGCAGAGGGGTGTGCCACTGTAGGAGGAAGCACATTGGAGCTCAGCAAACCTGGGCTGTACATTGCACATCACAGCTGCAGGACCGGCGTGTGGGGAAATAGTTGAGCTGAGAGCACACAATGCGCGCAGAGGTGCATGTGCATGAGGATGACTACGTTCCCTTAACCCAGTCATGTGACGCTCGCCCCGCAAATAACATCGGATACAGGAAGGTGATGTTGAGAATATGAGGAAATGCGGAAGCAGTGTAATTGGAGTAGTAATGAGCAATCAACAGTAATCAACCCACGAAGGCCAATCGGCGGCAGCTGACAACTCTGCATGCAGAAACCTGCAAAAGCGGGATAGGGAGGCATATGAATGCAAAGAAAGTAGCGGAGGTAGCAGATTGCAAAGAGTGAAGACCTGACACAGCAGAGCCAAGTAGACAGGCAGCATAATGGCGGCACACAAAGCACGATATGCCATGTCCCAGAAACTACACATGACAGGGCTCTGCAGGATGCATGCCAGGAAATAGTAGGTGCAACGTGCAGAAACAGTAAGGGAAGGTCGAAAGCTAATCCATTGCAGGCAAGAGTAATGCAACACCAAAGGCAACAGCGTTGCAGTGCCAATGGTAAAACACGGAAGATAATCCCCAGATACGGCCGCACAGACACACCCTATGACATCACCGGGTGTACAGCACAACAGTATAAAGTGTGAATGCACACAACACACAGCCGTGTATTCCCAAATGCCGCACCATAGGTGTAAACACACAGGGAACTTTTAAAATGTACATGTTGGGTGCCGCCGTGGCTGTGATCCATCAGCATGTGTTAGAGACAGGCGGAGTTGTGGAGGAGGGTGCCGACAACTACCGTAGGCCTCAGAGGAGAAGGAGAGTGTTCAGACCAAGGGTAACCTACCAGGGGCTACAAGACCTGGAGATAGTAGAGCGTTACAGGGTGGATAGGGACACGTTACAGCAAATAGTGGAGCTGTGCCGGCCACGCCTGAGAACAAGAAACAACAGAGGGGAGCCCATCCCAGTGGACACAAAGGTATGTGTAAGCTTGCGAATACTGGCCACAGGTACCTTTCAAAGGCCAACTGGGGATATAATGGGCATCTCACAGGCATCAGCATCCAGGGTACTACACCAGTTTCTGGATGCCATGTTACCACATGCCAATGAGCATATATACTTCCCCAGATCTCAGGAGTTGGCTAGCAATATGCGCCACTTCCACCGTGTGGCACAATACCCGGAGGTACTGGGTGCGATAGACTGTGCGCACATACAAATCAAGTCACCACCTGGGGAGCAGGGTAGACGCTACATAAACCGCAAGGGATTCCCCTCCATCAATTGCCAGGTCGTGTGCAATGCGCGGGGCATTATCATGGATGTGTGTGCTGGCAGCCCTGGAAGCTACCACGACTCCCATATCTGGCATGCCTCACAGCTGTACCAGGTATTCGGCAGAAGGGACATCCCACAAGGCCACCTTGTGGGGATGCTGGCTATGCACTGGAGCCGTGGATGATGACTCCCATCAGAAATGCACACACACACATGCAAGAATGCCATAATGAGGCACACGCACAAACCAGAATAATCATAGGCGTGTGTTTGGGATGCTGAAATCACAGTTCCGGTGCTTGGATACATCCGGTGGAGCCCTGCAGTACTCTCCAGGCACATGTGCCCACATATTCATAGTATGTGCCATGCTACATAATATGATCCTGCGGAAGCAGCTGCTGCAGGGACATAATGGTGAAGGGCCACAAAGCCCACCACAACTGCCAAGGCCAGTCCAGGCACAGAGGGTTCAGGACCATGAACACACTGTGCCAGCCCCAGTAGGCAGACGGAGGCGTACCCAATATGCCTATGCCCTGGCAAAGAGGGAGCGTATAGCACATACTCTGACAGCGTAGGCCCCATGGACTGACACCTCCCTACCTGCACACACAGTGAAATGGATGGCACACAAACATGGCCACCCGTAAAGTGTACCGTATGGGTGGCCCCATGTGTGACTCCAACATAGGCAGCACCCAAACACTGTACACCCAACAGCCAGCGGAGCATGGAGCGCCAACACCTGAACCGTACGCGGGTCCTACAGCAGGCGGCGTTGCTGTATGCTGCCACGTTCGCCGCAAGGTGTATACATATAGACATGTAGATATGTGCATATACAGATATGTAGATAGATATAATTACATATATAGAAATATATGTACACATATACATATAAGTACTACAGGTAAGACAGGGAATCAGAGGGATGTAAGGTGACAGAGAAGTAACACGCGATATCTGTACATAGTATACATAGTGAAAGACAACCTGAGCATCCGGGAGGTTTAACAGAAGAGGAAACCGCCACCCATGGAAAGGTCAACATACCGAAATGCATAACCGCGAGTCGGAATGATCGCCAGGCCACAGTACAGTAACAGTACATGCGCGGGTAATACTATGATGATATGAGGGAGGTAGACACTGCCGGTGATGCGGCACGCAGGTACTGTGTGCAACCGTCCCTGTGACTGCCGCAGTATGTGTATGTGTGCGGTGAGGGTGCCGTGTGTTTCGCTGTGCGAGTGTAATGTGTGTGCCTCTGTAAAATGTGTATGTTGGTGCCATGTTAGAGGCGGAGTGGAATAACATGTGTAGGCATACAGTACACTAGCCACAGGCATATGTACACCAGTAGTCCCAAAGTAGTACTGAGAGCCCCACCCTGGCTAGGCGTGTGGCGACGTATAACGATGCAAAGTGAAAATGTCCCAGAATGTACCACAGGAATATACTCCAAATGAAATGGAAAGGGCGTATGTACTAATCATGACCGTATGTATGACACCGATATGCTAATTGCAAAACGATACGTCGGCAAAGTCACACAGCAATAGGTATGTACCGCGGAAATACGCATGTGCTACCCCGGTACTGACCGTGACCATGTATCGGCCCGTAAACACCGCTGTGTGTTCTACAAGTGTCAAACAAGCAATCACCACCTGAATAGGTGGCAACCACTGGCAAACAGGCCATCCCAAGTACAGGACCACAATGACTGTAAATATCTGGGACAGAATGACAAGGGATAGTCGTCACGTACAAACAACCGCAGATATACCACCGATGTGACGGAGGAATACATGCAGGAAGCACACATGCAGGCGATACCAACACCACATGACAACAACACAACCTACACTCCCAGAACAACAGACAATTAACTGTCAACTCCCCAGGCAGGGATGGAGCACACAGACAAGCATACCGTGTATGTAGAGATGCAAGGCCCACAACCCGTATCCGTCACCTACAACCTCCGATATTCCCCATCGCACATATCAAAGGGATACAAGCCGTAATAGCAGCACAAACATACAGGCAGTCAATGACAGCTGCATAACCGCAACATCTCGCGTGGGAAACACTATCAACAGCGGATGCATACTTGCATCCGTTGTTTAAAGGAATCCAACAGCTATGTTACACATCCGAATGCAAAACGCCATCAACAGACGCCGTCAGGACAGGGACACCCACATGTCGAACATAATACCATACCCAACACACACAATCCACGGCTAACACCACTGCGAAATGTACCTGTCGCCACACATAGCGGCTGCAGTTACACATAACATAACACAATACAGACCATCTCCACGAAGGTAGGGCAAATAGCCAACGCCCAGGTGAGGAATGCAACCATACCCTAGTTACGACGCGTAATGTACGAATGGAGTAGATGCACAGGTGATATGCGCACAAGTACACACTGAGGAACAGCTATTGGTGTGATGAACCCACATGTTGCAGGTATCGGCGGATAGAAGGATGACTCCCAGGATATTCAAACCGTATGCGCATACCGAACAAGTACTCAACAACGGAAAGAGTAACAAATAGGAATACCGATACACGCAACGAAAAACAGAACGAAACACTGACAAGGTATGTAGAACCCACGATATGTACGGGTGTGTAACGCATGATGTGTATGATGAAGCTGTACTGTATGTGAATGGTGTTTGTAAGTAATGATACTTGTCCATAATGCAGAGAGTGGTGAAAGGTGGTTATGTAGTGCTATCCTGCTGAGCATACCAATGACTGTGGACACCGTGTGCACAGCAGTGGGACATCATGTACACAGCCGGGATAACACAAGGGCTGCCACAGGGGGGCATAACAGAGAACAATGCCACACCACACGCCGATGCTGGCAGTGGATGTCCAACAAGGAAGTGCCATAGCAGGGGATAGGACATGTATGTATACTGTCACAGCACACATGTGTATGGGCATATACCGTCGATGTCATACGTAATGTGCCCGGCGTGCACGTATGCCTTGCAGTAGGGGATACTATGTCAACTATGTGTAATGTAAAGCTGTCATGGTGGATATGACAGACATCATACACAGTATCACAGGCATATCATGCATAATGGAGTTATTGCCTATTGGTATGTACAATAACAGGATACATATGGCCTGTAGATATGGGACAGAGTAGTAGCATAATAGCCATCCGAAATGGAAGGAACACCAAGTAACCATGGCCAAGCGATCTGTAGCAGGTGCAATGTGGGCAACAATGAAGTCCGGCAGGTCCATGTGTAAACACATGTGCAGTGTACACAGTAGTGTCACCTCCCCATGGTAGTGTCCAGTGAACAGCAGAGGTGGGTGTCAACTGCATGTCTACACAGTACTGCTGCTGTGGTGGTACCATGACTACGTGTCACTCAAACAGCAAGGGAGCTATCACATGAACAGTGCCACTGTGTGTCCCTGTGGGATGTGCACAGGACCTATGTTCCACAGCATGGTGTGTGTTGTGTCTGCGGAAGTAACACAGAAGCCCAGCCCATGCAATGTGGCATGTGTGCACATATCCATGAGTGGTCCGTTCACACTGCCCACTGCAATTGCCATGTATGAGTACTACATGCATCAGTAATGCGGAGGACATGGTCCATGTCAGAGCAGAAGACACCCCTGTGTATGTGGTATGCAGATGTGTACAGATGTGTTTTCCGTCTGTCAGCCGCATATGTAAACTGTCTGAGCCTGGTACACATCATGGCATGACAATGCTGTGCCATGTAAAGTCGTAGCCATTGTGGAAGGTACACCACGAATGTGGTATTGTAACCTTGCCCGTGTGTAGATGTGTGTATGCCACAGGTACAATGGCTACCTATGTACCAGCATCACACACAGTACAGATAGGTGTGGCCCTGCAGATGTGTACCCATGCCACAGTGGAATACGGTAACCACAGCACCATGTGGGGCATTTGTGTGTACAGCAACCATGTACAATTTGATATGCATGTATGGGGACAGTATCCATGTGATACTCAGTGGATGAATGTTGCTATGCAAAGGTGATGTGCATGCACCATGTGTCATGCATCCTGATGCCATGACACCCACATGATGTATCTGCCACACCGACACCCATATGGTTGTTATCAGTATGAGCTGGTGGAGCTATAATGGTGCCAGGTATGTAGATGTGGGATATCTAGGCATGGACAGTACTCTGTGACAGCATGTTGTGTATGTAAGCAAATAGTGAACATGAGGGGCCCCATGACTGAGGACTGTGTAATGCCATATGTACCTGACATGTAGTAGGTAGCATGATATGCTTGCACCACTGTGTGTCCTGTCCAGGAGTCATATAGCCTAACATCCTGAGACACAGGGTATGATGTGCAGGTGGATGTGTGCGTTGCCAATACCAGAGCGTGGAATGGTGCTGAAGGGCAATGTGAGGACAATGTCTGATCTGTTGCCCTCTGTACCACACCAACCACCCATGCAATGGTATGACAGGTGGCCAGCATGTGTATGTGGCGTGCTGTGGCACACAGAAGCCCAACAAGGGTGCCAGTAAAGGCATGGAGGTCATCAATGAGTGCGTGAAGCACGTTTGTGAGGATGTGCCCCAGTGCCATACAGAATGGTCCAGTCATGGGTGTCTGAATGCAGTCCCACACGTGCAATGCAGTGCCACCCATGTGTAGTGCGATAGATGCGGCAGTGTGGCGGTCAAGGTACACAATGTCCGACAACAGGCTAGCAGTGAATTCAGTGGGCTGGTGTGGAGACACATACCAAACAGGTTGGCGGGACATAACAGCTAGGGAGATCGGAAGGTGACATTGGGACAGTGTCTTAGGACATAACGTGTGCATGGCAGTACCATGTATGTGTCCACAGGGACACTACGATGTCCATGTATGGATTGCAACCCTGTAGTGAGTGAGAGTGTGTATTGTTGGTAAGTACACCATTGCCTGGCATGTTGCCAACATTATCTCAGTCTGCAATGCCTGGGTGACTGTTGTGCGCGACATCGAATGTGGATGTAGCCAAACAACACAGACATACCACCACACTGCCTGAGGACCCACACTGCAATGTGCGGCAGTCATGTGTAGGTAGCTAGCCTTGGAGCATGTGATGGACCACGAGGACCCACCATGGCTGTCAAGTGATGCGACCCACACATGTGAATATACACCACCGTGCAACAGCCTGCACATGTGCCCATACAGCAGATGTGCATGGAACATGACCACCACCGTGGCGTCTGTGAAAAGGCCAGTACCGCCATGTCTCTGTGTGGAATAGCATGGTCCCTACCATTGCGTACATGCTACGGAAGTGCACTGTGGTATGTGTCAGCATAGTTATGTACACTGTCCATCTGCCGGGTGCCATGCCATTAACAACCCCTGTCAGCAGGCGACAGTAGTACTGGCTGTAGAACACATGTTCCATGTATGCTGCGATGGGTGTGTGTCCAGGGTGTGGCTAGCAGGGCCGTGAAGCATATATGTTCATCTACCAAAGGGGATAACCCCAGGTTTAACACACCAGACACATGGAGGTATCGTGCATGCTGAGGGTAGTGTAGGTATGGTATGTGTTGTGTAATGTGTCACCCAGCTAGGTGGAGTGCATGCCTCAAGCATGTGTGGGTACATGGGTGTCCATTCTAGGGAAGTGTGGGTTGCTGTCAGCACATGGCAGTATCAGCTGTCTGAGGCCCAATGTACAGTATGACAACACAGACAGCATGTAACCTGTGGTGTACAATGTAAGCTCTGTTGCGTGTTACAATGTGTCTAGCGGTCACAAACATGGGTATCTGAACATGGAGCACCTATGATGCATTGTGTTCGGCAAATATCCAGTATGTGTGCAAAACACTGTGTGATGTGGGATCCCCTCACCTGTGTGTGTTGCAGTCCAGGTATGTGCCTGGGAGGTATGATCCGTGTACAATCTGTACTTGCAGGTGTGCTGTGCAGAGCATGGAGGCAGGTCCCAGGCACTGCAGATAAATGTGAGTGGTGCACTAGTGTGTGTGCCTTGCTTGTGTGCAGCACAGTGGAAGGTGCAAGCATTGTCCCACATGACCCCATGCCGTGCCTGCCTGTTACAGCCCTGCTGGAGACAGTCATGTGACACCGCCACAGAGGCAGTATAGCATGTGAAGATGTACATGTGTGCTCCACACCCCAGGCAGATGTCCGCAGGTCATGTGTGCCACAGCAGTGTGGTCGACCAGGACTGTCATAGTGGTCAGATACCACATGCCTGTATAAGTACAGTATGAGCATAGTCAACAGTTGCAGTGACAGAGTAGGTCAATGTACAGTGTCCCTGTGTTCAGACCACTGCCTACTGTACACTTGGCTAGACACACACCCAGAGGGTGAATATACCGGTGAGCCATCACATGTCCCAGTACACGTAGCCTGTGTAATGCCATCACAGGGCGGTCACAATAACATGTTGTATGACAGATATGTTGTACCAGGTGATGTGTCATGTGTGCATATGTTGAGTTGCACAGCCGTTCACACGTCCGCAACATATCAGTGCATGATGCCTAGTGTAACATGATGTGTGGAACTGCACTGTGATCCACAACAGGGTCATCTGAGACAGGTGTGTTGTGAATGGTGTAACCCATGGTTCCACGGGATATACACTGGTGCTGTTGGCTGCCATGCTGGGGGCCACCAGTGGTGCCTGCAGTGGTCATACAGACATACTGCACACATTGTTCTGGCAGGAATGTCCATTGTTGTAGATGATGTGTTACTACGTGAAGGTAGGTGTGTGTTGTGAATGTTACCCATCCAGATGTGACCATCAGGTGCAGTCATGGTTGTCGACAGCATCACACCCATCCACAGCTGTCAGAACCCTGTCCCCAGAATGGGTGTCAGCCGCCCTCGTACTGTGTGACCTATGTGCAGATGGCGGAACACCTCCTACTGGCTGGCTAACAGTGTCATCTAGGAAGGCTATGTGATGGCTGGAATACGCTGTTATAATGTATAATGCTGGTATCCCAATGAAGTACATGGAATCACACACAGTAAGCCATGGCTGGCATGTAAACCATGTACAACAATGACTGTGTGACAGACACAAACAATGCGGAGCCATGTTGAACATGCACCCATGAGAACACCAAATGAGGTATGTTGCACATATCGATGTACAACTGTCAGCTATGGGCACAGCATGGATGCAGGCGCATATCCCCACAGGCAGTACCACGCCATGTAGGTAGGGGGCATTGCGACTACATGTGACAGTTGCTGTACCGCCACATGTGCTGCATATCCGTCATGTAGGGGTAGCAGTGGTGCGTGACTGTTGGACATGCCTGTACATATGACCATGTCCCACAGGATATGTGTTACGTGTGTACAACACGTGTTGTACCGTCATCAAGCTGTGAAGTGTATGGCTGCCAGTGTACCTGTGTGACATGTTCTGCAATGGGTGCAAAGGTGCGCGGTAGTGCATTGCATGCCCACATGCCCCACACAGGTGCATAGCCTGAACATACAATACAAAGAGGGTGTTGGATCATAGCAACCCACAAGAGGAGATGGAGTGCGGGTGGCAACCCACTACCACCTGTCCGGGTAAGGTGTGCATGTCCATGACACATTAGCACCGAGAAGCTAGCAGTACAGCAGTACAGGGTGGCATGCATATATGTTCACTAATACCCTGTGTGTCCCACCACTGGCCTGTGGACAGACAGACACCAACACAATGTGCAGCATTGACATGTGCACAACACATCACCGCTGGCTACTGTAGAACAGGCTTACTGTGTAGACATGTGCACAGAACGTCTTGACCAGCCACACTCAAACACGTTATGTGTTGAACCCCACCATTATTGTAGCCCATGCCACAGACAGATGTTCACGCATCTGTGTATGTACGTCTGGGAATGTCCCTGGCCTAGCAGTATAGCTGTGTCAGTGTTGCGAACAACATACTGAATGGGCTGTGTGTGTGAGGTGTACCTCATACGTGTATGGTCCGATGGATGATACCATCAGTGCCCCTGCTATGTGAACATCCCTGTCCCCATACATGGATACCTATGCTGTGCCCAACACCACGGTCCCTGTGGGAGGGATGGCGCTGTGTGGTGCACCAGCTGACATGGGGGTGGCAGCAGGCACTGGATGTAGACATATGTGGTACCCATGTCAGGCCAGGCAACCATCCATGTGCACGGGATAGCAGTGTGTGGGCACATACAGCACTGTGTTGAACAATATCGCAGCACATAGCACCTGTCAGGGGTAATGTGTATGCATGGATGTGCGATACCAGCATGCACCATACACACCCCCACCAAGCAGCATGCTGCCTACCTTGCAGAAGGCCATTGTCCACACCATGATGATAGACATGTGTAATGTCCATATACACATAGCAATGACATATGGAATGGACAGCCACCCTGCCAATATCAGTACCCCCAGGTGGGACACATCCCTGTGCCATGTATGTGACATACCCTGCCATACCATGCAGCCCTGCCCAGCAAGGCTGCACGTGCTATCACAGTCATACATGGTGCGATGGACAAATGGCACTTGCACTATCAACCGTCCAGAGCAGTAATGTGGCACTGATGCACCCTGTGGTGTCACAGGTGCTGTGTGTTGGTGTGTACAATGTGCGCGCACATGCTATGCATGACCTTCCCTGCTAATGTCATATGGTTACACAATGTCCCATGTGTATCACATGTGCAATACAGGTGAGCCGTGGCAGGTTGTCCAACACCCGTACAGTGCTGTGTAGATGTACATGGCACAACACATGCATGTACAGGTGTCCATGTGTATGTGTGCAGTGCCACCGCTGACGTTCATAATGGCTGCGTACGTGATGCCTAGTGACATATACACAGCATCCAGGTGAACAGTAGAACTGTGTGCACATTGGGACACGTGCCAACTGGTATGAACACAGGTGCAGGCAGGTACACATGTCCACAGCAGGTTACCATCAACATGGTGTGTGTACAGTGTGATGAGTTGACACACAGATATGATATGATACCCACTGCTTAATGGTGTGGCGGCAACACGTCAGCTGTGTCAGTGCCATGATGCATCGCAGAGATTACTGTGCAGATGTCGTACATGTCATAGCAATGTATGTCCAGCGGTATGCCAGTACATCAGTGTAAATGTGACCTGTCACCATCATTATGTCTTACAGATAATGCCACGTTCCCGGCTGCCAGCCTTCAGCCGCCAGGAGGATGACGTAATCATACCGTTGCTCCATGACAACTATGACCTGCTATTCAGCCATGTTCCACAGCAAGCACAGCAGCGGGATGACCTGTGGCAGGATATGCGCAGGAGGGTGAACAACGTGGGTGGCAACAACCGCACCTACCAGCAGATATGCCGACACTGCACAGACCTAATACGGCACGCGAAACAGCGTGCCGCCGCAATCGCCAGAGAACAAGGTGGGACAGGTGGTGGGCCACCAACCCAGCACCCACTCACACACACGGAGGAGCTCCTGGCCAGTCTGGGGACACCCAGGGAACATCATGCAGAAACACTCGCTGCCATCGTGGAGGTGGGTGTCTCCCAACCAACGAGCCTGGAGCTGCCTGGTAAGTCAGTCTTGCATGTGTGTATGATAACTGTCGTAGGTGTGGGTGTCACAGTACACCACATAATGTACCAACACATGCCAGGTATATGGCCACACAAGCTGCATACTACAGTATGCTACGTTGTGTTGCAGACATGTGCATAACACATGCTACCACACAGGTACATGATGTGACATGCACAGTGCTTACTGTGGCTACAGTAATGGATAATGTGTATACTGTTGTGTCGCCCTATACAGGTACCTCTGGCGTGTCGCACAGCCATGGGTCCGTCGCAGGTGAGACTGTTGCTAGTAACAGGCATGTTACAGTGTATAGATATTCGCCATGTGGCCAGGTATGACATGCACACCTGGGTCTGCTCCAGTCACGGTATACAGGTTGCACCACCTGACACACACGCCACCCATGTACAGTAGATACAACCGTTAGTATACACCGGCATGACACCACATAACCCATCGGTGTGATATGTGCAGTCAGCTATGCATACAATGGTGGAGGTGTTCTACAATGGCTGCATATGTAGTATGCATCGGAATGCCATTTGCGGTATGCACACAGTACCACATAGTGAGCTGTGATCTGGCCAGCACACAGGTGTTACCAATGTGACCTATGCCCCTGCATTGTGTGCACACGTTGTGACATGGCACATGACATGTCCCATGCACGTGGTGTTCTGTCTGCAACATTGTCACACCATGACATGACCTCGCCCGACATAGCAGACATCCACACTGTCTGCATAGCCCTCGGATTGTGACACCTCAGACTAGTATGGGTGTATGTCACATGGGCCACCACAGGGATGTGTACACGATGCCCATCACACACAATTGTCCATGACCCAGTCAAACATGGCCATGGGTGATACCCACAGGCATGTTGCCACACAGTACATCTCGGGTGGGTAGTCACCGTTGCACTTTGTCCACACATAGTGCGATCATAGCTGTAGTGGACCACCTGTACATCTGATGTGGTACACCAGACAACCGCAATGCCTGTCTGCAGCCACTGGAGGTGCCACCAATGTCTACCATATACGTGCTGTGGAACAGCATGACTGTGTTGCAGACATGGCAATGCAATGCGTCCATGTTACGCATCGCACAGAAACATACCTGTGTCTTGCTGCCATGCAGTGGCACAGTGCCTGTACTCCCCACTGTATAGCTATGTACACAGCTCACACCAACCACACCTGCACAGACATCTTTGTTACACATGCATTCTATCTGTAGCCTGTACACATAACACTGCACTGTGACGTCCAGTTTGATGTGGTGCATGTGGTGGGACACCATTGTCACATGTCCACATGTTATCGCACATGTTGGCGGAGTACATGACAAAGTGACGCCAGCCATGTGTACTGTTAACCTGCCTGTGGCCACACGGTGTATCACGGTGATGCATGCAAACTACCATGAATGTGTGTACTGCATGCCTACTGAAATGACACCTGCTTGATGTAGTGTGCACCCCAGGGCAGTATGCATACTACCACTATTAATGTCTGGCCTGCATTCACTGAGCTGTGGTGTGGGAATGCTGCATGCCATCTGCAATATCACATGCATGATGTGTCTGCGTGTGTGTGTGTCTGCGTGTGTGTGTCAGCGTGTGTGTGTCTCTGCATGTGTGTGTCTGTGTGTGTGTGTGTGTGTGTCTGTGTGTGTGTCTGTGTGTGTGTCTGTGTGTGTGTCTGCGTGTGTGTAATGTATCTTACAGTATGTCTTTGTATTCACAGGTGGTGTAGGTGCGTTCCCCTCCTGCGGTCCATCTGATGCTAGTGTCCCCACAGATACTAGCGGTGATGACCATATGCATGAGGCACAGGCAGGGTTGTCAGGGGCAGAAGCTGTGCCATTGGTTAACATCCGACCTATGTCCCCTTCATCTCCGCACACGGTTCTGATGCCGACACATACCACATCACCGTTGCCCATAGAGGAAGGACAGTCAGCGTCTGTTGGCATTGAGCAGGAATGTGTGGTGGCTACAGAAGGTGCGGGTACACACCATGTTGCCAGTGTAATGACTGGTGATGTGCCACACAGGCATGTGGCTGGTGCTGCTCTTGGGAGGAGCTCTGGTAGACATGCACCTGCTGTACAGGGTGCAGCAGCTGGTATCACCAGACGCATGTTCCAGACTGTAATGGCGGCACAGGCACGTGCTGAACGGCAGAACCAAGAAGGGCAGAGGCTGCAGAGGGTCGCAATCCGTTCCCTAAATGAGAACATCCAGTCATTGGCGAATGCTCAACAGCAGCTTGCTGATGTTCTGGATAGGCGATTAGGTGAGATGGTTGGAATCCTCGACCGAGGCATGTCAATCCGCGGCGTGAGCTGTCTGTGCTGGAACACCTGGTAGGGGTGAGGCGTGGGACACGTGGCCGTGGGCCAGCAACACCACCTAGTGTAGGTCGGCGTGTGCGTGCCACCTCTCATGCCCACTCACACAGTGCGGTAGCAGCAGCAGTGCAGCTGGTGCTACACCAACCACACCAGGACACAGCAGGCCGTGGGCGTGGCCCTGGCGGTCCCAGCGTGGACACGGTTCCAGCGGACATGTGTCATCGGAGAGTGGCCACTCCATACCTCCACCCGGTAGTGCCCGTGCGACCCCAGGCAGGCACGGGTCACGTGGCCAGAGCGGACACAGTGAGCCGTACAACCTGCACTGTACAGTCTGGGGCTGCCAAGTAGTGTAGGCATCACAGATGGCTGAACTGTGTACACACATACCCACACACAGCAGACACAACTGTAGGGCTCCACCACATCCACATGCATTCTGCACAGTCATGCCCAGTAAATGCACCGGCCCTTACACACACACATGATGTCATCCATTGGTACAGCCTATGCCCTGGCACACATATCACCCTGTGCATATGATGAAGCCTCTGCCGCAGCACTGTCATCCACACCATCGGTGCACGGTTATGCAAATATATTCTGATGCACAGGGTGGACAAGTTAGTGAGAGGTGTATGTGATACCTGTGTCCGCATAGTGCGTGATGTGTATGTTGCAGTGGTTGTGTATGACAGGTGACAGGTGCGTATGTGGCGTGGGTTGTGTACTGCCATCATGCAGCAGACATACCATGTAGTGCAGGTGCAGCATACATTGAGCTGTGTACACGGTATGCGTGTCGGTTACATGTGTAGCACCATGTTGGTTCTGTTAACCTGTATGCCTCATATGGTGTACTTGCATGTGCCTACTGGGAGCACTGTTATCAGTCCCCACGTGTAGCTGTGGGTTACCCACAGGCACATCTGGCAATATCAGCATACCACAGGTACCCGCAACCTGCATGGACTCCTACATAGGTACATAGGTGCATAGGTACATACCAGGCTATGTGCCCTACGGCATGTGTAAGCCTAGCCAGAGTGTGTGTGGCTTTCACCACCCCTTAGGATGAGGATACTATATCCATTGGTCCGCTGTCCCTCTGTCCAGCAGTGACACAGAGATGATGCCTGGCGCATACCTCGATCTCCCATCCACCGTCAGGATTACTCTTGGACAGAGTCAGTGAGGGGCTCTGCTTCACATGGGCTGGGAATCTTTTCCATGTTGTAGGATTCTCTGGGCGATGACCCTGTCCCTCCAGCATGTCCTATTTATGTCCGTGTTGAGGTTTCTGTCAGTTGCTTCTGTGCCCGTGGTTGTTTGGAGCCTAGGAGGTGGAACATGTCCATGTCACCCAGGTCGGACATGGCCGTGTATGTCAGGCACAGATCACCTCAGAGCAGACGGTATGAGAAGGTATACAGCCGGAGTCCCCTCAGTCGGGCAGCGTGTGACATATGTTTCAGCACCTTTATCCCTGTGTTGTGGAATGTTTGAGGTCCTTCCGAGTGCTGCAGGTGTCAGGTTAGGTACATTCCAAATGTGGCGTTGTACCCAATCATTGGTCTGATGTGTGAAGAGTACAGGGGTACAATGACCTCCCCTGATGTGGATGTGAATCCCTTCATGACCAGGTGGGCACAGTGGAATGTCTTCCCAACCACATTGGCAATGTGAGTGTCGAGAGAGGTTACCGACAGGTTTGGTACCCATGTCCTTGATCCGTCCACCATGTTTAATGGATTACCACCTATATGGTAATTTGGGGTGAACATGTCTTTCCCAAAGGGTAGGTCTATACCTTCCCTGGCATGTAGCTTCAGGCCATGGCTCTGGCACCAGTTATCCATTTCTATGAGACCCCAGGTGGATGTCCGTGTCTGATGGGGTGTTGAGTATGGTGGCGGTGTGCAGTCATCTGCATACCTTGTCTGCCACAATCCCCCTATGTTTGCATGCACATTGGAAAGTTGAATGCCGAACAGGAGGGGGCCCAGGACTGAGCCCTGTGGGCCACCACTTGGGACCAGCTTGGAGTCTGACATGGCACCAGGAACACAAACCCTGTGGGGTTTGACCTCCATCCAGTTGGCAAACCATCGTGTGACATATGTCTCTACATCTACGCTGGTGAGCCTTTCTATGATGCCCACGTGGAGTGTGGTTTGCACGCTCCCGCCAGGTCATGGTAGTCTGTGCAAACCGACGTACGCCCATCAATGGCCTTAGTGACTCCTCCAAACAGGTCGACCAGGTTTGGGAGGCAGGATCTGCCCTTGACTAAGCCGATGTGGGTATGTTCCGGTATTTGCCGTACACCAATGTCTTTATTTATGGGCTCCAGTATGGACCTCCCCACAGCTTTGCAGACAAGGCTTGTCAAGCTTATAGGGCAGGGATGTACAGAGTCCATAGGAGCACTACCCTGGTGTAGTGGGACCACAGTTGCCGTATGCCATCCATCGGGGACGTAGCCCGTAGTAAGGCTAAGATGAAACAGCAGCCTTATGTGCGGGGTGAGGGCCTCAATGAGGTTGTGTAGCACACAGCCGGGGACACCATCTGGTCCCATTGATGCTGTGTTCACTGCTTAACAGATATCAGCTCTCTCCTGGGCATACGGGATGTTTGGGAGGCTAGACTCTGGTGGGATGGATACGTCTCCTCTTGGGGAGGGTAGATGTATGCACGGAACCTGTCCGCTGGTTTGTTGGCAATGTCTGTGGGTTCAGTGATCATTGTACCATTCTGGAGTAATTCCGAGCATAACTGTGTGCTTCCACCCATGTTCCTACCATAGCTAAGGAAGGCCTTATGGTTGTCTTATGTGTCCTTTGCAGTACCAGTCCCACAGGCGGCCTTGGATGATTGTATGAGTGATCGTATGTTAACGCCGGTATTAATCAGTGATGCCTTCCCTGGTACTGATATTGCTCTGTCATGTAGTAGCTTTCAACTCTTGTTGTACGGTTTGTCAATGGCTGGGGTCCACCAGACCATGTGCCTGCCTTTGGTGGACAAGGTCCTGATGTTATCAGGATCGCTTGGTGCAGACATTCCTGGGGGTGCTCATAGAAGGCATTTGTAAGGGTTTCATCAGTGTGGCCTGTGTTTACCACTGGCATGGAGGCCTTGTAGGGTACCACACCAGTCGTATGGCGTGTGTGGTTCGCTGTGGAGAGGTCTTCACTGTGGTCTCCCATGCGGTGTTGGGTGCAGGATCACGGATCTCCAGTGAGTTCACTATATGGTCTGACCTCACCATTGAGGGATGTACATCCTGTGTGGAGCATGTCGTCCCCATGTGTGATGATCAGAACTAGTATAGTTCCCCCCCTTGTGGGTATGGTGCATGGTTGTTCCACAGCATTCAGGTGTATGAACACCTGGAACCTTTGGTGTAGGGTGTTGTGTCCTGGGTAATGTTCCCGGTCTATGTATGGGTGGTTGATGTCACCCAATATGACGGTGTTGTGAGAGCATTCATACTCACCAGTGTCTTCAGGAAGGCTGTGCAGGTATCCTGGGTTTGGGAGGGTGGTCTGTAGCATGCAACAAACTGTAGGGCAGTCCTACCCATGGTTAATTGCACCTGGATATTCCCCGCTGCTACGTGCATTTCTGCCAACCTGGAGGTGTGTGTATCCTTCATGGAAATGGAGACTCCCCTCCTTCTGTGTTAGGTCCGGGTTATGGTCCTGAGCAGCGTGATATGGGGTATGACCTGATAGTGCTGGGGTGCTCTCAGCAGCCCTGAACAATGTTTCAGTCACAGCACTGACATCGATGTCCTCCATACTGAGGAGGGCATTTGAGGGTGTGCAGCTTGGGCGTAGACCACTGGCACTGAGCAGTATTACCCTGTCTGTTCTCCAGGTTTGTAGTGTAGGGTGGTAGGTTTATCATTCCAGCCTTGCCTGCAGTGGGCACTGTGGGGTGGCAGGTGCCTTAGCCAAACCCTTGAAGACCAGGGGTGACAGGTGCGAGCCATCTCTTGCGAAGGGCGTGGCGTGCCAAGCATGTCATCCCAGGTATGAGGAATTTGGATCCCCTCAGACTGACACGGTAACCAGGCACATTATCAAGGGTGACCACTTGGAGCCAGTATAGTGGCATCATACTTGATGAGGGTGGGATACTGCCCAGGGTCAGGGACATGCTGGCCTGGGCTACACAATCTGAGTGGCCCTCTATGTCTCCTTTAATGTATCCCAGGGTGGTATGTCTCCAGTCGTTGACACCAGCATGGGCAATGACAGCGTCATACCTGTACATGCTGCGGAGTGACCTGAGTGCGTGTGTTATGTGGCGGATTCCAGCGCCCGACAGGCAGCCTACTGTGATCATTCCCTTGTTCAGTCTGGTGGGTGGGACATTGGTGTGTCTGACAGTGGCGTCACCCATTACAAGTGTGTCTGGCATTGTGTGTGTTGCCTTTGGGGCTCTGACTGTTTAGCACACTGACGTTGAGAACTATGTGTTGCATGTCCTATGTCTTGTGGAGGCAGTTGCTTGGGTGTCTGCTTCAGAGGGCTCGTTAGGTTCGTGACATGTTTTAACAGTGCCTCCAGGTATGTCTTAGTGTGTTCATGTGTTTGATTAGCATTTGCGATAGTCACATGTGACACTGGGTTTGTGGTGTGCATGGTGTCCTTCCCTCCCGTTTGGTCTTGCGGTCATGGTTTGAGAGAGCACAGCCCCTGTCTGGCTATATAGTTGCATCTGTCACATGTATTATGTTCAGTGGGGAGGTGCGGCTTGTCCGTGTCCATGAGGCACCTGTAACAGTGCCCAGGACGCCCAGATTCACCATCTGAACAGGAGAGGTCGCTAGCAATTGACCCTTGACATGCCAGAGAGCGTGAATGCATTTGCTGTGTAACTGGGTCAGAAGGCACCTATAGGGAAGTGGGTACACAAGGGGATTCTAGGCCAGTGTAGTACTCCATTTAGTATACATGTACTTTACCTATGTAGGAATACTATGGGAGCAGGTGCAGAGCTTTTGTGATATAGAGAACAGACAGTCGGGATTGCAAGAAGAGAGGTTATACACATAAACCTGCAGAGCACGGAGCCAGATATAGTGTAACGTTGCTTACACGGTACATGGCGCACATGTCCACACATATACTGCACCTGACGCCTGTGGTCGGTGCCACAGGCTACGGTGGACAGAGACATCACATACATGGCATGACACAGTACAGGTATGGTGACATTCTGCAGGTGTCGTGCGCGGTGTGCTGGCTACTGACCGCAGGTGTCACCTGTCAGCTGTGGTGCACGGTGTGCAGCAGTCGGATGCTGTACCGGTACAGGAATATGTCCGCAATCGCGGTGCGTACACCTCTATGGCACACACCCCATTGTGTGCAGATGGGGACACCTGTCTGTGTGGTCAGCACCCTCACAAGACAATGCACCCACGCCATGTCACAGGGGCTGGTCTTGCACAGGTGGCCAGTAAGGCTCACAGGTATGGCATTGACAGGGCTGTACAATGCAGCACCAGTATGGGATGGTCACCCTGTGTGGTCAGTGTCCAGTCACAACACTATATCTGCATACACCCTCACAACAGGCAGCAGACATACACACATGTTGACACACTGACATGGTGGTGACCACACATGTCTACGGAGGGATGGCGTGTTGCATGTACTGCACCATCCACATCCATGCACCCCACACTGAGGTAGGTACAGATCTCTACCATGGTGTACAGTGATGTGTGGCACGTGGCACATAGTCCCCGATCTGTGGCATACATGGGCACACATTCCTGCACACATGTTGGTGCTAGGAATGCCACACCGCTATATGGGATATGTGCAGGCGTGCAGCGGTATGTAGTGCATCCTGCGTACTACCACTGTATCTGGCAGCTGTGCCAATATTTGCACTTGGGAGGTGGTAGGGGTTACAGTGGCCATGTGACATATGGTCGATGGCGCATGGCGATGGGTATGCATTATGGCAGCGCTGTCATGTAAAGGCGACATAGCAGACTGTATGCACATGGCAGGGTAGGATGGTGTGTGACACACCTGTGACCAGCACCTGCACACATGCATGTGGACAGGTGTTTAAACACATGGTGTACACACAGACTGCCATGCGTGCTGTTACTATGCCACCATATGATGGCCCCATGATGGGTATGCATGTGGTAGGGGGTTGCAACTGTGTTATGGACACCGGACACTGCTCATGCATGGCTGCACCGTGCACAGTACATGTGTCACATGTATCCCCTGTTGCCATGTGTGTATGCATTGCTACGTTGTGACATGTGTGTCGACATACATGGAACATGGACTGTGGTATGGTATCACAGCTGTCACAGGCAAACTGTACAAGGGTATGTGTCCCAGTGAACACCGCTACACCCTGTAGGGGGTGCATACCACAGACATGTGTCCGCCTTCCCTTCGTGTGTGTATTACCACGTACGCCTGTGTTATGCATGTGGTACATCACAGGCTTCGTATGTGTCCTGCGTGCAGTCCATGCACACAGCCAGGAAATCACATATGTGACATATCCGGACATTGTTTCACTGTGGTACAGCTGCAGTCATGTGTCATATCTGTGTCAGGCCCGTGGTATGTGTGGAGCACGCCTGTCCGTGTATACCGGTATGGGTGGACTACATCACACCTGTGGGATCATTGATAGTACATGTGTACTCTGCACGACGGACGTACACCGCCACATAGTCTTGTGGACATATGTCACATGCTGTTGCTGGACCGTGAGGCATACTGCTGCACCGATGACATGGTGCTGGCATGGCAGCTACAGTGTTCACTGCAGTGTGTACATGTTCAGCCTGCACCCGTGGCGCCAGTGCTGTCATCTGTGTGTGTGCGTGTAACTGCATGTGTGTCCACCCTGTGCGTGTGTGCGGGTTTACCTCGCCGTGACTTTCGGTGTGTGCACACCGTCTGCATGCCGGATGGCGTAGCACATACTACGTGTGTGAGCATGGCGGGTTGCTGTTCTGTGGGTGGACACACACCACGGTCCACATTCTGCCTCCCATGATTTCACCCCATGTGTATGCATGTCTGCACTGTGCAGATTCTAAGTGTCTGAGCATGCCCAGTAAGCAGCTGTGTAGATGGACACACAGTACAGTGCACACCGCGCCCGTCTGCGTTGATACCCCGTGTGCATGCCTGTTTCCCCTTCGCAACCGCCACGTCTGTGGCATGGCCGGGTTGCTGTTGTGTGGGTGGACACACACGACGGTCCACATTCTGCCTCCCATGATTTCACCCCATGTGTATGCATGTCTGCACTGTGCAGATTCTAAGTGTCTGAGCATGCCCAGTAAGCAGCTGTGTAGATGGACACACAGTACAGTGCACACCGCGCCCGTCTGCGTTGATACCCCGTGTGCATGCCTGTTTCCCCTTCGCAACTGCCACGTCTGTGGCATGGCCGGGTTGCTGTTGTGTGGGTGGACACACATGACGGTCCACATTCTGCCTCCCATGATTTCACCCCATGTGTATGCATGTCTGCACTGTGCAGATTCTAAGTGTCTGAGCATGCCCAGTAAGCAGCTGTGTAGATGGACACACAGTACAGTGCACACCGCGCCCATCTGCGTTGATACCCCGTGTGCATGCCTGTTTCCCCTTCGCAACCGCCACGTCTGTGGCATGGCCGGGTTGCTGTTGTGTGGGTGGACACACATGACGGTCCACATTCTGCCTCCCATGATTTCACCCCATGTGTATGCATGTCTGCACTGTGCAGATTCTAAGTGTCTGAGCATGCCCAGTAAGCAGCTGTGTAGATGGACACACAGTACAGTGCACACCACGCCCGTCTGCGTTGATACCCCGTGAGCATGTCTGTCTCCCCTTCGCAACCGCTAGGTGTGAGGGCATGGCCAGTACACCATTCGGGGGTACACACTACAGTCGGCACCGATGTCTGCTACTAGGCGTGTAGCCATGGCCAATGACATCCTGCATAGCCATGGTGACCATCCAGGTGAGTCATATGTGGTTGTTATGCCACAATGGCTGCCTACATCGTGCATGCCGGATGCCCTCTCATAGGGTATACTGTATGTGGTGCATCCCGTATCCATGTCGTGATGTACTGCTCCGTAGTTAGTTGGTATTTCCGACTGCAGCACTACCGTGTTACTGTACGCCCACCTTGGGATGGTAACATGCTGTGTGACTGCGCACTCTGTCTTCATTCCCTATCGGCTGCCTTGCCTCTGCAGATGATATCACCCACCTAGGGGTATGCCTCCTGACAGTGCTGTGCTCAGTAATCTCGGTAGCGTTCTGTAAATGCATCATGCTGTAGTGTGTTCATGTAGGTAGGCGTAGGTTCGACTCCTGGCCCTTCCCTGTGTGTGTGTGTGTGTGTGTGTGTGTGTGTGTTTCCAGCTGCCTCTGCAGATGGACATGCTTTTAGATGCTTCGCAACACATACCTTGGCTATTGCCAGCTATTCCCTTATGGATGATGTCACCCGCCTAGAAGTATGCCTCTGACAGTGCTGTGCTCAGTAATCTCGGTAGCGCGTTCTGTAAATGCATCATGCTGTAGTGTGTTCATGTAGGTAGGCGTAGGTTCGACTCCCGGCCCTTCCCTGTGTGTGTGTGTGTGTGTGTGTGTGTGTGTTTCCAGCTGCCTCTGCAGATGGACATGCTTTTAGATGCTTCGCAACACATACCTTGGCTATTGCCAGCTATTCCCTTATGGATGATGTCACCCATCTAGAAGTATGCCTCTGACAGTGCTGTGCTCAGTGATCTCGGTAGCACGTTCTGTAAATGCATCATGCTGTAGTGTGTTCATGTAGGTAGGCGTAGGTTCGACTCCCGGTCCTTCCCTGTGTGTGTGTGTGTGTGTGTGGGTGTTTCCAGCTGCCTCTGCAGATGAACATGCTTTTAGATGCTTCGCAACACATACCTTGGCTATTGTCAGCTATTCCCTTATGGATGATGTCACCCGCCTAGAAGTATGCCTCTGACAATGCTGTGCTCAGTAATCTCAGTAGCGCATTCTGTAAATGCATCATGCTGTAGTGTGTTCATGTAGGTAGGCGTAGGTTCGACTCCCGGCCCTTCCCTGTGTGTGTGGGTGTGTGTGTTTCCAGCTGCCTCTGAAGATGGACATGCTTTTAGACACTTCACAACACATACCTTGGCTATTGCCAGCTATTCCCTTATGGATGATGTCACCCACCTAGAAGTATGCCTCTGACAGTGCTGTGCTCAGTAATCTCGGTAGCGTGTTCTGTAAATGCATCATGCTGTAGTGTGTTCATGTAGGTAGGCGTAGGTTCGACTCCCGGCCCTTGTGTGTGTGTGTGTGTGTGTGTGTGTGTTTGTGTGTGTGTGTTTCCAACTGCCTCTGCAGATGGACATGCTTTAGATGCAGCAACACATACCTTGGCTATTGCCAGCTATTCCCTTATGGATGATGTCACCCGCCTAGAAGTATGCCTCTGACAGCGCTGTGCTCAGTAATCTTGGTAGCGCGTTCTGTAAATGCATCATGCTGTAGTGAGTTCATGTAGGTAGGCGTAGGTTCGACTCCCGGCCCTTCCCTGTGTGTGTGTGTGTGTGTGTGTGTGTGTTTCCAGCTGCCTCTGCAGATGAACATGCTTTTAGATGCTTCGCAACACATACCTTGGCTATTGCCAGCTATTCCCTTACGGATGATGTCACCCACCTAGAAGTATGCCTCTGACAGCACTGTGCTCAGTAATCTCGGTAGCGCGTTCTGTAAATGCATCATGCTGTAGTGAGTTCATGTAGGTAGGCATAGGTTCAACTCCCAGCCCTTCCCGGTGTGTGTGTGTATGTGTTTCCAGCTGCCTCTGCAGATGAACATGCTTTTAGACACTTCGCAACACATATCTTGGCTATTGCCAGCTATTCCCTTACAGATGATGTCACCCGCCTAGAAGTATGCCTCTGACAGTGCTGTGCTCAGTAATCTTGGTAGCGCGTTCTGTAAATGCATCATGCTGTAGTGAGTTCATGTAGGTAGGCGTAGGTTCGACTCCCGGCCCTTCCCCGTGTGTGTGTGTGTGTGTGTGTGTTTCCAGCTGCCTCTGCAGATGGACATGCTTTTAGACGCTTCGCAACACATACCTTGGCTATTGCCAGCTATTCCCTTACGGATGATGTCACCCACCTAGAAGTATGCCTCTGACAGCGCTGTGCTCAGTAATCTCGGTAGCGCTTTCTGTAAATGCATCATGCTGTAGTGAGTTCATGTAGGTAGGCGTAGGTTCGACTCCCGGCCCTTCCCCATGTGTGTGTGTTCACAGCTGCCCTAGTAGAGTGTAGTTATTTTAGATGCTTGGCAACACATACCTTGGCTATTGGTGGCTATTCCTTTACGGATGTTGTCACCCACCTGGACGTGTGCCTCTGACGGTGCTGTGTTCAGTGGTCCACGTAGCGCGTTCCATACCTGTGTCATACTGTTGTGCGGTTGGGTATGTGGGGGTGTGGTCAATCACCATGCCTGCCAGATGTGTGTGTGTGTGTCTATGCTCCCAGCCGCATGGGTTCATAGGGTATGGCTTTAGAGTTTCCGCAGAACACTTATATCCTGCCACCATCCCTGTGTTTGTGGATGGTGAGACGCAGCTCGTGGACTGCCTGTGTGCCTGCTGTGGTTGGCGACCTCCGTAGCGTGTTCTCCACGTGCACCCTGCTGTGGTGTGGTGGGGTGGTGCTGTGTACATTACACTCATGGCCTTGCCACATGTGTCCGTCTGTATCTCTCGTTGTATATATACATACCTATGTTGTGCCCATAGCGCTGCTCTTGCATGGACAGCTGTCTGTCCCATGTATCGCATATTTGCACGGCTGACACATAGAACTGTGGTACGATGCATATCCACTCATTGTCCATGCAACGTCCGTATTCCAGAACGCCCTAGAGACATCTGCTGGATATCGTGGAAGACAGCTATCCTTGCTGTACTGACACTGTACCCGTAAACGCCATAAACCTTGTGTATAATTGCCTGTATATGGTGTGTGTATGTCTATCTGTGCTGTATGCATGGTCGTGTGTGTGTCCCGCTATAGCCATCTGTGCAGGTGTCGCCACTATGGGTAATCCTTGTAGACCGCTGTTTCATGTGCACTTCAGCACATACCTGCAGACCGTACTACCCCTCCTACGGCAGCGGCCTTAGATTGACCGCTGCCCTAGGCTATAGGGCTCCATGGCGCCCACCACCACAACACATGGTGCCCCCATCCTGGTGTACCTACATGACATACCTACTAGACAGGTGGCCCTACTAGTGCGGCGCCCTAGGCAGCCGCAGGATTGGCGTATGCCTACGGCCGGCTATGAGCACATCACAAGGCATACATTTACATTCAGTGTTTTACAAAGGCTAGGTTATAATACCAGAGGGGGGACCTCATCAACTATGCTTTAGAATGCGGATTGAGATGGATTATTAGGTGGAGAGTTGACCACACACCAGGGCTGACTGATGAAACACTGATTAAGCCTCTTTTGAGAAGCAGGTGGCTTAAACCCAAGTAACAGGAATGTAGTTTAGGTACAGATATACAGTTAACACACATTAGTCCACTCTTTCAGTTGTTTACCACTGTATTACATTGATATGATATACATATCTTCTATATATATTGTTAGATCTTTGATTGATGAGTATTAGGCATAGTACAATATCATATAATACATGTTTTAATAGGATGTTTTTGGAGATGTTAATATATGTGTGTGTAGTTAACATTGCGTCTGTGCTTTATATGCTGTGGTTAATTGTTCATTGTTTGCTGAGAAATTGACCAATGAAAGTGTAAGGAGGGATATTTAAAGCCTGGATGCTTTTATGTTATGTGTAAGTCTGGCCAGACCTACGGGTGAAAGCTTACTTGTCTATGAAGGAACCTTTGTATACCATTTGGGCACTGTCCTGGACAATTTCTACGTTGACTGTTTCATCTACCTATGTGTGTTTTGGATTGTGTGCCATAAGGTGCCAGCGGTTCTTTGATGTTGATTAGGTGTATTCCATGGTCAATTGACATTAATCCTATTAATTCACTGAAGGATGTTCTTTATAAGTGGGAGCCATAGTTTAACCATCCTATGACCTTCCTAGTTGAAGTTGTTAGTGTGCCATTGGTATGTGTTCCACAGGTCGCCCATTTGTTCCGCAGTATGGGCGAGTGATCCCCATTTTGGTGCTGGCAGATTGAGTGCTGTATGCGCGGTATTTGCGGCGGTCTGACTTTGTATGGGGAGTGTCTACTGTAGTCCCTATCTGTATTTCCTGTGTTATGCCTTACTGCAGCTGTGTAATTCCACCAGGTTTCCAGTTATGGGTGCCATCTTGGTCGTCGCTTGTCCATCCATGGGAATTGCCTACTGGACACTGGTATAGGGCTGTACACATTTCACACCTGCATTTAGCATTATCCGGTGGATGCTTTGCATTATTAGTGGGGAGTAAGGCATGTGCTATACCCACATCCCTCCCACGGGCGGGACAATGGATTATCTGCCAAACAACACCGAGCCCCATTTCTGCATACCCAGGATCCCATGGCTGCAACCCTCGATGGTACCCATTACACATCCTTCATGTGTGCGGGACTGGGATGTGGACGCACTTCTATGGACTCGACAATCTGGGGATTTCTGTTCATATGTCCTGCATTTCATGGACACTTGTCATCAACCTTAAACATGCTGGTGGTGCATATGTCTAGCTGTGCCGTAGTCACGGCTGTTACTCCTTCAGGGTCGCTCGATCGCAGCTGGTAGATATTGCGTATGGATCAATTTTTGGGGTCCTACAATGGACACCAATGTGCATATGTAAAGTGTAGAACTTGTTGGACTGTGTCCATCTGGCCAGTGGTTTTGACTGCTGCTGTATGTTCCCCAATCGCGGATGTCTGTTTGACTACCCATATTATGTAGTGCTACGAAAACCAGGTTTTTCAAAACTGAACCCAAATGGTGTACATCCAAAGATGCAAGTTAGCAACTGCTTTAAATAATCCACAGAAGTCACAATAGGGAAGATTCGCCACTTTATTGTCAAAATAACACCACCAAAACAAGTAGATCACGAGCACTTTCGCCCGGTCTTACCGGACATTTTCAAGTGTAATTAGCTAAAACAATAACTCTAGCTTTTATAGTGCAAGTGCGTTCTGTTAATTAACTAATTGATTAAAATATCACCATATTGTAAATAAATTAAATCCACTTCTACAAGCATTAAAGAGACAAATACATATTTAAAACTGCTCGACACAATAAATGCATTGTTAAAATGTATGTATGCAACTTATATGAATTCAAACAAAATTCATTCTTTATGTTCAAAGTTGTTTGTGAACCATTTGAACCAAATAAAACATCAGTACCATGGTGATATTTTAATCAATTAGTTCTATAAAAGCTAGAGTTATTGGTTTAGCTAATTACACCTGAAAAAGCCCGGTAAGACCGGGCGACAGCGCTCATGATCTACTTGTTTTGGTGGTGTTATTTTGACAATAAAGTGGCACATCTTTCCTATTTGGACTTCGGAGGATTATTTAGAGCAGTTGCTAACTTGCATCTTTGGATTTACACCATTTGGGTTCATTTTTGAAACACTTGGTTTTCGTAGCACTACATTGTGTTTGCTTGGTGCTCTCGGTTTAGGACCTGGTGGGTCCTTTTCCTAGGTTTTTCTTGGTAAACTGTTCCTTTCTTCTTACCCATATTATGTATTACTTGGCCTATCTATATCCATGTTCCAGTAAGCAGAAATACAGCAGACCCTGAGTCCTGGTCATCTTCATAAAATACATTCTTGAACATAAACCATGCCAAGACAGACGATAACAAAAATGATACACTCCACAGTCATAGGATACTGAGCTCTTTCACCCACTAACATGGGGCAACGTCGGAGTACGTGATACATTAGATAGTCGTCCCTTATATACTTCCTTCTGAGTCAGTTTAATGTCAACTAATTAATAGACTTGCTCATAGTTCAGTGGACCGTGCTCCAAGTCCTGATGATAAAGTGACATGTAGAACTCGGTGTTGCATACATTACTGAATGGAAACAATGATACAACGATGTGTTAATATAAATACAATATTGGTCAATACCATCAGTATATTGAAACATAGTTGATAATTGTTGTGAGTAAACCTTAGAATGTAGTGTGTTGGTAATGCTTTTGTTTATCAATGTGTATAATTGTTGCATTAAGATTCCAAATCATGGAATAAATAAGTACAATTACATGCATATTTTGTATAAATATGAATGTAAATAAGGGTCACAATGTTAAATATTGATATGACTGTATTATTACTATATCAATATGATATGGACTAAACTGTAGTTGTTCACATCTTGTTTTCAGGTGACAAATCTATGTCCATGCGTCATATATACGGGCCGTCGGACTGCTGGGTGTAGATATATACATGTGAACCCCTCGTTTCATACCTTGCTTTGTTACTGTCTGTGGATTACCTGTATACACACATCAATTACCATGCCATACCTTTCCACTGTACAGGTTCGGGCATGGTGTACGGCTGGTTGGCCCTTAATGTTGCTGTGTGTTACATTGACATGTGTCTATCTGGCAATTCACTGGCGTGTCATGTGAGACCTTCTTGCTTCTATAGGGACATGATCCCATAATTGTGATGTGCTTCCACTGGCCATATATTTCTCTGTCGTCTGTAATCTGTGCGTAACCAGTCCTTTCAGGACACTTTCTATTGTTGTTCTTCTTTGGTACATATATGAGTACTCTGGTATGTTGTGCTATTATTGTGTGTGGAGCATTTCTCCACGGGCCTCTGCTGACACTGGACATATATCCAGCTAGCCTAGCCCGGTCACCAAGTGTGAGCCCACTGAACACTTTTTGTACGGGTGCACCTTCTGACAAGTGGGTCGAGTTACACATGCATAACCGTTGTCTATTCATACTACTAACGCACACGTTATTCTATCCGCATTCTATGTTTGTCTTATCACATAGCGTGTGTTTCTCACTACTTCTAACGGTACTTTACATGGCACTGCCCGATTCCATACTTTCAGGGGCTGACAGTTTTGAGACATGTATGATTGACGTGGAGGACACGGCCTTAACATTCCCTGCTGTGAGCGAATCACACATGCACACGCGCACTTGCATTTCCTAATTGTGGGTTACGCGCAGGCACACATGCATATCCGTATTCTGGTTCCATATGTTTACTGGGTCTGTGTGGTTACGTGGCCTGTGTTAGTTGTGACTGTTCCGGTAACATATCTCTGATCCGGTTGACGGACGTGTGCGAAACGCACTTTCACCTTTACACATGTAACAGTCTTTGCGGCATGGACGCATTACTGCGATGCACATTTATATGTTCTATAGTCGTAATTCAAACGG
The DNA here is from genome assembly GCF_019279795.1 of Protopterus annectens. Lineage (NCBI taxonomy): Eukaryota > Metazoa > Chordata > Ceratodontiformes > Protopteridae > Protopterus > Protopterus annectens. The sequence goes on from NC_056728.1 coordinate 12,628,940, forward strand.
GACTGCATTCACATTTGCCGGTTACTGTGACCACTACACGTTAGCTGTTCAGTCTTGTTTACATGCATACCCATGGTACTTAGCTAAATTTACATATCCCCCCGCCCCACCCCCACCCCCCAGCACTCACGTACGTCATAGGCATCCATTCTCCTGCTGGGAAAGGTGCGGTACTACATGTTAAACATTCCTCATTCCCTCCCGCTCATGGCCCAGGATGCATATGTCATGACCGCAGGGATATTCAGATCACAGGGGTTTATATCCCCTACGCATACAGGCCTTCGATTGTCAGGGTGTTCCTGTGGTGCTTTGGGTTTGGTCTTGTCCGCCTAGTGTACGGAACTGCCTTGACCGTGTACGAATGTCAGACGCGTCACATGGGCACAGTTTGTCCATGTCTATGATACCATATCCCCCCCCCATTATTCCTAACCATGTGCGCTGATTGGCCGGCATGCCCGTTGTAGATCTTGTTATAGTAATTGCACACGGTCTGGTCGAACGGACCTATTTCCATTACTAAACTTCGGTATTTATAACCTGTATCGCTATATTACATGGGTTTAACATTGCGTGACGGCTTCCACCGAGCCATGCACATGTCCGTTGCTTAGTTTGGGGCAGTCCCGCTCTGCTACACACATTTAACATGGCGGAATAGGTTGTACAGCTCAGCAACGGGGACATCGGGCTCTCCGTCGCTGTTTAGTATTGAATCGCTATGTTGACATTATTTCACATAGCGTGACAGTGTCGACATTGGTTACGGACATCTCGCGCAGTACGTCCGCACCACCGCGGGTGCCGTATGTCTGCTTTGGGCGGCGGACAGGCATTATGCTGTGCCATTATGTCTGGGAATATATGGTTTCTTTCCATAGATGATATAGCATACTAGCAATGACCCGCGTCTGGGTGTGGGTACTGTAGGTGTGGCCTTGGGTCAGGTGGTGCCCTAGGCAGAAGGACTCCATGGTGCCCCCACCACATCACCCGCTACCCCCATCCTGGTCTACCTACACTGAATAAAGGCTGGTAAGGTGCCCCTAGCAGAGTGTCGCCCTAGGCAGCTGCCTACTTGGCCTATGCCTAAGGCCGGCTATGTGTGTGGTCCCTCGGGCATCGGGCTCGGGAACGCACCACGTCTGCCGTGGGTATGTCTAGCATTACCCACATCCAGGCGTGGTTTATTGCTATGATGTTCCATGTGTACGGACACGTGTGTTTGGACAACATACAATAGCTTCTGCTATTGGCATACAATGCTGTGGGTGGTGCCGGTTACCATACATATGGCTTTCTCAAAAGCCGACTTCACACTTCTAAACACTGGTGTGGTCTTTTTTAAGGCCCCTGAGCCAGTGGTAAACATTACTCAAGCCACTGAATCACTTACATATGCCTTCTACCAGCACCTACAGGACTGCATGGATCAGGCAATCCCTTACACAACTGTGAGTCTTTGTACCAATGCCAAGCATCCAGTCTGGTGTACACCAGCCATACACAAGCTCTACAACGAAAGGAGGTAGCTACTACAAGACAGAGCAGAATCCTTGTAAGGTATGACACCCTTGCTCATTATATGTGAAGAACTACAAGCTCTCATGACATCATCCAGGGCAAATCCGACAGATATATCACCAAGGACTTGACAGACAATCATACGGCCTTCTTTAGCTATGTTGGACACCTGGGAGGACACTCCCAGATATGCTCGGACTGGGTTTCAGAATGATGTGAAGTTTACTGAACCTACACATATTGCCAACATACTGGCTGACAGGTTCGGTGCAAACATCTCCCCCCCCCCACATGGAGAGATGTCTGTACCAGAGGATTGTGGCCACCGAAACTTCTGTAATGCACAGGTGGGACATGCTCTCTCCAGGGCAGTGAACACAGCATCCATGGGACCAGATGGTGTCCCGGCTGTGTACTCCATGAACTCATTGAGGAATTAGACCCACAGTTAGGACAGCTGTTTAATCTTAGCCTCACCTCAGGTAACGTACCTAAGTTGTGGCGCACGGCGACTGTAGTCCCACTTCACAGGGGCAGTGCCTCCACTGACCCTGGTAATTACCGTCCCATTAGCTTGACAAGCTTTATCTGCAAAGCCATGGGGAAGGATCATAATGGAACTCATAGATGAAGACATAGAGGACTTGCATACTTTGCATCCAACCCAGTTTGGCTTGGTCAGAGGCAGATCATGCGTTTAAAACTTGGTTGACGTTTTAGGAACAGTCACCGAGGCCATTGATGAGGGTCAGGCAGTCCATACAGCCTACCTCGGCCTGGCAAAGGCCTTCAACACAATACCCCCCTCAGGTATCATTGATAAACCCATCGGCTTGGATGTGAACCCGTACATCGCAGGATGGGTTGCAAACTGGCTAGGTGACAGAACCCATATGGTCATAGTTGCTGGCACCATGTCAGACTCACAGCCGGTCACAGGCGGTGTCTCACGGGGCTCAGTCCTGGGTCCACTCTTTTTCTGCATCTACATTTCCAAAGTACAAGCAAACACAGGGGGGTTATGGCTGACAATGTTTGCAGATGACTGCGAACTGGGTGCCATAGTGGGACGGACATCTGACACAGATATCCTTCAGAAGGGCCTCACAGATATGGATATCTGGTGCCAGGGACATGGCCTACAACTAAATGCCGGGAAATGCATAGTCATACCCTTCGGGAAGAACAAGGTTACCCCTAGCTGCCATATAGGTGGCAATCCACTGAGCACAGAGGGAGTTACCAGGGATCTGGGGACCCAGGTTGTCAGTCACCATTCGTTCGACACACACGTTGCTAACGTAGTTAGGTAGACCTTCTACATTGCCCACCTGATCATGCAGGGATTCACATCTAGATCAGGGGAGGTCATCGTCTCCTTGTACTCATCATTCATTAGACCTATGATTGAGTACATTGCCCCGTTCAGAATGTATCTGACCCGACACCTGCAGCAGCTGGGAAGGCCCCATAGGTTCATCGTCAAACAGATGCAGGGTCTCAGGAATTTGTGTTATGCTGCCCGACTGAAAGGACTCCTGCTCCATTCAGTCACATACCACTTGCTCAGTGGTGACCTGTGTCTGACATACAAGGCCATGTCGACCCATATTTGATGACTATGCTTCACCTAATGGATCTACATCCCTCAGAACCACAGGGGCAGGTGACGTGAACCTTGACACGGTCATTAATAGAATGTGTTGGAGGGACAGATTCATCACCCAGACACTCACTATGCTGTGGAACAACATCCCAGTACATGTGAGGCAGAGCACCTCACTGGCCTTGTTCGAGGAGGATCTTGACCAATGGATGGGAGATTGCAGATATACCCCAGGGATTACTTCATTGTCACTGCTTGACAGAGGTACAGCAATATAATAGGCATTGTTATCTTCGGACTGGAGGGTTGGCAAAGGCAACATAACTATGGGCTAGGGTTATAGCTGCCCTTGGGCAGATAGCCTACTATGTACCTATGGACCTATGAACCTATGTTCATAGTTTGTCCCATTCACACTTGTCTATCCCCTATCCTCATTCGTATGTGTATATTTCTGTGGCACATGATTGAACTATGTATTACCTGCAGGTATGCTGTGTACAGTGCACATACGTCACGGTTGATTACAGTGTATCTGTGTACCTACCTCTGTGATACTGAGGACTACCACACATCCTTCACAGCATTACATGCATATGTCCATACTATTATTCGTTGGCCTATGGGGGGTTGTTAGGGCAACGGTTACACGTGTCCCTGTTTGTGCACGCGTCATGGTGGTCTTTGACCAGCCTCCGTTGCTATCGTGGGATGGACGGTAGTGTTGGTGTGTGTTTGGGATGTGTTTCCACTGCCGGTACATCTGTGGGGGGTGGGGTTGGCACATGTTCCTCTTTGCAGGGAGCCCCATCCTGGACATTTGTGTCATGCGTCAACACTTGGCACGTGCCATATGTCCTGTGCTATTCCCACGGTCGTGTATGCCTTCCTGCATTACTACTGCGTGTTACTGGCAGTTTGTATCTGGTACGCATGGCTATTATGTTGGATAGCTTGGCCTATTCCCATGCTATGACATACCCATTCATCCAGGCATATACATGTTATTCCATCCTTTGCGTTGGCCGTGGGTGTTTGGCCATCCGGCAATGCTATTCTCAACGTGTGATGTCCCACCTTCACCTTCTGTGCATGTGGCACCCTGTTGGGGCGTCCTGCTTGGTGGGCAGATGTTCCGCCATATGTGTTGTGTTTGACATGTCTGCATAGCTAATCATCAGTGCGGTGGCTGAACATACTGCCTTGTCCAGATGTGTACAGTTATGGGCACCGTGGCGTGTGCACGCCTATGGGGTTTCGACAGGTCCATACCACATGCGGGATGTACACATTCTGCTGACACATTCACATGCAGCCATTTGGATATCAGTACCTGAGGTGGGATGTTGACATGTGGGGTACATATTTGCCCGTGTGGCACTGCCTAGGACAATACTTCTTACTACATTTCAGGTATACCCATTGTGTGTAGGTGTGCAGCTGCGCAAGGCTGCTAGCTGGGTTGGGTGCACGGTCGTACATGGGTGCGGGTTACGTGCTATGATGGGACTGTTGTGTATTACATTTGCATGCATGGGTTCTGCTTCTGGATATTACGCTTAGGCATACGCCGTCCTATGTGTATGCGACGGGCACGTTGCTGGGTGTAGTACTAGTTGCTATGCACATGTTTGTCTGTGTTTAGGGTATCTGGTTTCCTTCTGGTTGTTATATCGACACGGCTGCCCGGCTGTGTACTCTCACTACTGCTGGTGACCATGCCCATGTGGCTACTTGTGTGTAGGTGCGGCGCACTGACATGCTGCGGTACACCTTCACTGGGTATGCCCACTGACAGTGCATTGCGTGACGGACACGGTATTACGCGTATCCTTTGTTCCTTGGACGGGTACAATTTGGACTTCGTGGGTTAATGTTTGGTTCTCCGTTTTGTGTGAATGGGTACTATGTTGCATACTCTGCGTACGTTTCATTATCCACGGACCCTGGCTGGTGCGGTTACTATTGCAGGCGGCCTGTGACAGTCAGCACTTTAGGTTGCTCATCGCCTGCCGGCTTGGCCGCCCACGGGCATCCTACTTGGGCTCGCGCACGTGCCCTCTGCACGTGTCTGTGGTTGCGGCGCGCACTCATTACTATGCATGTGGCGCTGCTACGCCGATTATACACTGCACTGCCGGCACAAGCCTTACACCGGCCTTGCGCCGAGCTTCATGAATCCCGGGGAAAGATTTTTGCATTAAATGATCTACATATTTGGCAATAAAATAAGTTTTATATCTTTTACTGTCCACAACTGGCCTACATTTTGGGTTATTGAGTCCTTTGTGTATTTTGGGGATGTCAAAAATGTTTGGCACCCTAGGAAATTCATTTCTCAAAAAATGATATTCATCTACATCAATTTGGCCTTGATATATCATGTCATCAAGTGTCAAGTCAATTCTCCTATATGCCACCTTGATTTCATTGAGAGAACTTTCCTCATATGCATCATCCATTAATATATTACTCATACCATCTAGGTAATCTCCTATATCCATAACTACCACCCCACGTCCCTTGTCAGGTTTCATAAATCTGACAGTGGGGTCTTTGATCAACTCACACATAAGCTGTTTCTCTTCCTCAGTCAAGTTTAAATAATCAGCCTTTCTATTGTACTTAAACTTTTTTCTGATCTCTTTTTCACACATTTTTTTCAAAATGTTCAACAATTTTGTTTAAAGGGGGATTAAACTTGCTAGTCTTTTTGCATCTAATCACTAGACTGATACTCCACGTTTGTATCATGACCAAACCAAACTTTCAAATTTAATTTTCTAGTATATTTCTTTAAGTCTATAAGGGAATCTACCAAATTCCCATTTCTACATGGAACAAATGTGAAACCCTTCACTAAAAGATCCACGTGTTTCTCATTTATGTCCATTCTAGAGTAATTATAAATTTTAAAATCACCTTTGCCATTGGTCACTATGTTCGGCCCTCCTACATCAGAATGTTGTTCTTTATCAAGATATCCCACTAAAAGTTCCAACATGCCATCACCTTCATTGTAGGTACTATCTGACCCTACTATTTCATTGTTCCTTCCAACATTACTTAAAACTGGTCTAAATGCATTTGATAATTGTTTAGTAACATTTGCATTCATTACATTACAATCCATGTCATTTTTTGGCATGATGTTATAAACACCTTCAAAATGGCATGATAATCCCATGAGAATACTAGTGCTGGTATCATTGTTCATTACCCCACCATTATTACAAATGCTATCAAACCCAGATGTTGCACGATTCCCATCACAATTGATTTCTATTGGGCTGAATGCAATTAATGAACATCTAATACCGTTTTCATTCACTTCATCATGACTAATATCAAAAAATGAACTAGTATTATTGCTTTCCGAATTCATGTTGTAAGTGCATTCAGAATGACACGCTAGTCCCATGCAAACATTACTATTAATGTTGTTGTTCATGATCCCACCATCATTCCACATGCTGTTAGATTCTGTTAAATCATATGTCAAACCACAATTAAACTCTACTGAATTAACGTTTTTTGATCATTCATTGCCTTCAACGTTCACTTCATCATGATTAAAATCATTTACGGGAGGACTAACATGAATATGTTCTAAGTAACTTGTTGAACCCATGGGTAAACTGTTCTTAATTTTATTGTCCATGTTTAACCTTTCATTTAAATCAACTTAGACATTAAGTACCAAAATAAAAGACACAGTGGTTAACCACGGCTTAAAAGTCAGAGGTACAACCAGGATTCCAAAAGATACCTCTGAATTAAACTGAAGCAAAAGTTCACAACTCAGCAAAAGAAACAGGTGATGTTCCAAGTTTTCCAAACGAAATCAGTATTTCCAATGAACCAATTCAACCGGATTTAGTCCAGCAAACAGGAACTTTAATAATACAAAATAGTTACAGAGTAGTAAGCGCTTTCACCGACTGGCTTCATCAGACTAGTGAATAATTAATTAACACTAAATTTAAAAAGTAACTGATTAGTTACTATAGGTTAAAAAACTTTGACATCATATCCTATAATCCTGGTATCCAGGTAACTAATAAACAAACTCTATTTAAAAGAATACAAGTCCCTAAAACTACATATAATACAAATAAATAAAAACATAAAGGTGTATAAATGAAAACCAACGATCTAAAAATATATTAAGAAACAAAAACATTTAATCTGAGAACTTGTCTTTTATTTAATAAAATCGGTCGAAGCGAAACCTTATCATTCAGACCAGGGTTAACATCTGCCCTGAGTCTGATTATCCATTTCACTTCACATTCCTCTGTATTGCAAATAATGTCACCACCCCGTGGATTTGGTTCTATCTCTTGTATCGCCATAAAGCTAAATTTATGTGTGTAACCTAGTGTACTAGTGTGTTTAGCTAACGCATTGCACATATTACCAGTGCGTGTGTTATAGACGTGATCTCTGATCCGTTCACGTAACTTCCTATTTGTCTTGCCAACATAAAATGCTTCACAGCAAGAACACAGTGCAAGGTACACTAGGTTAGCACTCTGACAATTAGTATGTGTATGAAATTCAAAGCTCCTTCCTGTTTTAGGATGTATAAAGGTACAGCCTACATTGATATACTTACATTGCCTACAACCACCACAAGGGATGGTATTAATAGTAGATGCACTACTAACACTGTCGCTATGTATAGTATCAATAGATCGATGACATAGCATACGCTTAAGATTTTTCTTATTTTTGTATGAATAAGTGGGTCTAGGTCCAATTATTTTCAATAGTCGTTCATCCAATAAAAGGGTCCCCCAGTGCTTCTCAACTACTTTCCTGATATCTACAATGTCCGATGTATAAAACATTGATATCCTTAGAAAATGCTCCAGCCGATCAAATCCAGTGGTCATAACAATTTGATCCTGACTAGAAAAGTAAGGTTTGGCTCTGGTAGCTCTCAGTGAGTCGGTCTCAAAGACCTTAGCTTCTACCTCACTATAAGAATAGCCTCGCTGTACAAACCTAAAACAAAGGCTATCTATCTCTTCCCTGTAACCTTCTTCTCTTGGATTCAATCGGGAAGCCCTCATACATTGACCCTTGAAGACATTGTCAAAAACAAAATGAGGGTGCATGCTACTATGATGCAAAATCATATTCTTGTAGCAACTCTTCCTAGGTATAGCAGTATTGAGCATACCATTAGCTAACCTCTCAATCTGTACATCTAAGAAAGAAATATTCTCTCTAGAATAACTAATTGTGAATTCTAGGAAGGTAGTCACAGAATTAAGCTCCTGAATAAAGCTATCCAGCCTGGCCTCACAATCTTTCCATATGATAAAAAGGTCGTCAACAAAACGCCTATAAAAACCTACTGATTGTTTAAAGGAATAAAGGTTAAAAAGCATGGTTTCCTCCCATTCCGCCATAACTAGGTTGGCATAGCTATTGGCAGAGGAAGTGCCCATAGCCACGCCATCCCTTTGCATGAAAATATCGGATCCAAACATGAAAATGTTGTTCTGTAAAATAACCTCTAAGAAGAGTGTGACCAAGTCAATAGATCTAGTTTCTAAGTCCGAATGCTTCAAAAGATAGGAGTATACCATGGATACTCCATCATCATTGGGTATAACTGTAAAAAGACTTTTTACATCCAAAGTAACAAGAATAAATTCATCGTCAACCCCCAAATCTGTGGTGAAACCATATAAGTCCAACAAAAACTGTTTCATATCTCTTAGTGTATATTCATTTTTGTCAACTATAGGTCTCAAAAGAGATTCTACAAATAATGAAAAAGGCTCAGTAACCCACCCCCGCCCTGCCACAATTGAAGCATTCGGACTTAGAAACTAGATCTATTGACTTGGTCACACTCTTCTTAGAGGTTATTTTACAGAACAACATTTTCATGTTTGGATCCGATATTTTCATGCAAAGGGATGGCGTGGCTATGTGCACTTCCTGTGCCAATAGCTACGCCAACCTAGTTATGGTGGAATGGGAGGAAACCATGCTTTTTAACCTTGATTCCTTTAAACAATCAGTAGGTTTTTATAGGCGTTTTGTTGACAACCTTTTTATCATATGGAAAGATTGTGAGGCCAGGCTGGATAGCTTTATTCAGGAGCTTAATTTTGTGACTACCTTCCTAGAATTCACAGTTAGTTATTCTAGAGAGAATATTTCTTTCTTAGATGTACAGATTGAGAGGTTAGCTAATGGTATGCTCAATACTGCTATACATAGGAAGAGTTGCTACAAGAATACGATTTTGCATCGTAGTAGCATGCACCCTCATTTGTTTTTTGACAATGTCATCAAGGGTCAATGTATGAGGGCTTCCTGATTGAATCCAAGAGAAGAAGGTTACAGGGAAGAGATAGATAGCCTTTGTTTTAGGTTTGTACAGCGAGGCTATTCTTATAGCGAGGTAGAAGCTAAGGTCTTTGAGACCGACTCACTGAGAGCTACCAGAGCCAAACCTTACTTTTCTAATCAGGATCAAATTGTTATGACCACTGGATTTGATCGGCCGGAGCATTTTCTAAGGATGTCAATGTTTTATACATCGGACATTGTAGATATCAAGAAAGTAGTTGAGAAGCACTGGGGGACCCTTTTATTGGATGAACGACTATTGAAAATAATTGGACCTAGACCCACTTATTCATACAAAAATAAGAAAAATCTTAAGCGTATGCTATGTCATCGATCTATTGATACTATACATAGCGACAGTGTTAGTAGTGCATCTACTATTAATACCATCCCTTGTGGTGGTTGTAGGCAATGTGAGTATATCAATGTAGGCTGTACCTTTATACATCCTAAAACAGGAAGGAGCTTTGAATTTCATACACATACTAATTGTCAGAGTGCTAACCTAGTGTACCTTGCGCTGTGTTCTTGCTGTGAAGCATTTTATGTTGGCAAGACAAATAGGAAGTTACGTGAATGGAACAGAGATCACGTCTGTAACACGTGCACTGGTAATATGTGCAATGCGTTAGCTAAACACACTAGTACACTAGGTTACACACATAAATTTAGCTTTATGGTGATACAAGAGATAGAACCAAATCCACGGGGTGGTGACATTATTTGCAATACAGAGGAATGTGAAGTGAAATGGATAATCAGACTCAGGGCAGATGTTAACCCTGGTCTGAATGATAAGGTTTCGCTTCGACCGATTTTATTAAATAAAAGCAAGTTCTCAGATGAAATGTTTTTGTTTCTTAATATATTTTTAGATCGTTGGTTTTCATTTATACACCTTTGTGTTTTTATTTATTTGTATTATATGTAGTTTTAGGGACTTGTATTCTTTTAAATAGAGTTTGTTTATTAGTTACCTGGATACCAGGATTATAGGATATGATGTCAAAGTTTTTTAACCTATAGTAACTAATCAGTTACTTTTTAAATTTAGTGTTAATTAATTATTCACTAGTCTGATGAAGCCAGTCGGTGAAAGCGCTTACTACTCTGTAACTATTTTGTATTATTAAAGTTCCTGTTTGCTGGACTAAATCCCGTTGAATTGGTTCATTGGAAATACTGATTTCGTTTGGAAAACTTGGAACATCACCTGTTTCTTTTGCTGAGTTGTGAACTTTTGCTTCAGTTTAATTCAGAGGTATCTTTTGGAATCCTGGTTGTACCTCTGACTTTTAAGCCGTGGTTAACCACTGTGTCTTTTATTTTGGTACTTTATGGTGATTGTTGTTTACTACACAGTGGTTTTTGTCGTCCGGTGGAGCGTTGGTGTTATTTCAACTTAGACATTGTTTAAAACGAGCCCATTTAAACCCGTTGCAATAATACCTTTAAAACAGTCACAACTTACAGGTACATACCAAAAAACTGTGCTCGATTGACTGCCTGTTAGGGTCACCATCTATAGCCTCTGTAACATTTTTGAAGGAGTTTACTAGGTTAATTAGAGAGTATCTACCAAGTCCAACAAGATTCTTCATATCAAAGTTTATGAGGTTAATTATAATAAACCCCATAGTTTTGCAGATGAGGCTTGTAGGAATTTAACTACCCATGTCAGTTGTAAGGCCACCCTTATCAAGGGGCATCACCAATGCTGTGTGCCACTCATCAGGAAGAAAGCCAGTAGCTAAATTTAAGCTAAACGGATTGAGGAGTGTTTACAAGGGCATGTTTAGCACTATTATGCAACCAGGTATATGGTACCTTGTAGTGAATAAAGATGCAATCAAAAGGATTGTTCTTCATCATCATCATCATCATTATCATCATCATCAGCCCCCCTTTTCCCATTTTTTTCTACATGGGGTCGGGGTATCATGTTAACTGTTGCCAACTCTCTTGATTCAGTGCCACACTCCTGCCTTCTTCAACATTCATGCCTGACTGTCGTAGATCTTTTTTCACACAATCCATCCACCTCTTTGCTGGATGGCCTCTCTTCCTCTTACCTTCTTCCTGTCTGTCCCAAATCTTCCTCACTGGATTGTCTTCTGCTTTTCTACACATATGCCCAAACCACCGTAATCTGTTCTCTTTGATCTTTTCTGCAATTGGAGCTATTTTGACTTCTGCTCTTATGTCCTCATTTCTTCATCTGTCCTGCAGTGTGCATCCTACCACCCTTCTCAGGCACTTCATTTCCATCACTTCTAGCTTCTTCAACTGCTCTGCCTTTACTGCCCAGGTTTCTGTACCATGCAATAGTACTGGTTGCACCACTGTCTTGTACACCTTACTGTTCAGCTTCTTTGGCATTCTTCCTTCATAGACTACACCTGATACTCTATGCCAGTTGGCTGCAACATCTCTGATTCTAGCTTTGACCTCTTGTTCTGACTACCCTTCTTCTCAACAACCTCTCCCTGATACTTGAAGCTATTTATCTGTTCCACTATCTTCCCTGCTATCTCCATTCTCAGCTTCTTTTGATTTCCCCAATTTGCTGCCATTACCACCATCTTTTCTGTGCTTAGTTTCATCCCGTATGCCTTCTTTTTTGCATTCCATTCTCCTATCCTTTGCTGAAGTTGTAGCTCAGAGTCTGCCTGTACTGCCACATCATCTGCATACAGCAGCTTTGTCAATGTGTCCCCTCCAACCTATTTGCTGCTGTTCTTTGGCACAAGAAGCTTTCTAAGCTACTACCCAACACCCTTGGAGTACCACAAGGCTCTATACTAGGGTCCCTGCTCCTTTCCATCTTCCTTAACGACCTGTATATCATCATCTCAAAAGTCAGCTGTATCCAATACACTGATGACTGCACCCTGATCTGCTCTGCCACATCTCCAACAGACTTATGGTCTGGTACCCAGTCCACCTTTAACACTATAGAAAACTGGCTTTCTGAATGTCGTTTGATACTAAATCCCCAAAAAACTAAAATGCTGTTATTCTCACAAACACAAAGGTCTCCTGCTTTTACCTTTACCATAAATGCAAATGATGGCACATTAATCTCCCTTGACCCCTCTACAAAACTACTAGGTGTCATTATAGATAACAATCTAAAATGTGACTTACATGTAAACCAATTAGTGTTGTTGTCTTTCGGCTTTTCCCGGTTAGAGGTCGCCACAGCGGAACTCCGGTAAGCTAATGATTGGTAGTAGATTTTCACAAACATCGAGGTGCCAGCTCGATGTTCAACCTTCAACGAAGGCACGCCCATTCACGCATGTCTTTCGAACACCCACCCAACTGCGTGGAGGACACTTCTCATTTCTACAGAATCTTTTGCATTGGATGTATTATGATTCTCTACTAATTTTTGATAACACCAAACATTTCCAGAGGTGGTTGTCTCTAAATGCCCTATATACCCTAATGAGGTCTTCTCTTAAATATTTATATGAGAGACTACAACTTCAGATATTTTAGTCTTTCATAATAGCTAAAATGTTCACATCCATAGATGCCCTTGGCATATTTCCTCTGTATTTTTCCAGTTTACTCATGCTTGTTTTCTTATAATGTTTCCATATTGTTATTCCATACACAAAGTTGGGTCTAGTATAGCTAACAAGTAATGACATCATCATTTCTGATTTCTTAGACTTTATAAATCTTTTTATACAACCTATAGTTCTATAACTATAATTAACAAATTGGTTGTTATGATTAGAAAAAAACTTAAAGCTGGATCCACCCATATACCCAGGTCATTAAATGAATCTACAGTTTCAATCATTGTGTGCTGTATTAAATATTCACCTTTCATGTCTCCCAAATCTCATATGCTTAGTTTTTGATGCATTTATCAGCATATTATTCTCCTGTGCCCAAATGATCAATTTAGTCAAGTTCATATGCCCCATAAACTGCGGTGGTGGTGCTGCGGTAGCGTTGTTGCCTCACAGTAAGATGTTGCCCTGTTCGATACTCAGCTAGAGCGTCTTCTGTGTGTAGACATGAGTGAATGGGCGTACCTTCATTGAAGGTTGTGCATCAGGGCTGACAACTCGGCACGTAAAAAATCTACTGCCAATCATTAGCGGACTGGAGTTCCACTGTGGTGACCCCTAACAGGGAAAAGCCGAAAGACACAACAACAACATTTGCAGATATGCCCCATCTATAACACATGCAAATCAGTTTACCCATTTTCATGTCATATGCATACAGACTGTAGAGCCCTCAGACGAAAAACCTAGATCTGAAAGATGCAATCTAAACAAGTATGGGCCTAGAGCCCTGTGAGACACCCTGATTGTAACCTCAAATTTCATCATTCCACTTGCTCTGTGACACTTGTCATGACCTATTTGTAAGCCATGCAGCTATCCAGCTTATCAAGATTACATCAATACTTATTTATTCTAATTTATTGATCACTGTTTTGTGCATGACCCTATCAAATGCTGAAGTTATATCCACAGAAATTATATCACAGCAGAATTTTTCATTCATAGCTGTTATGATATTGTTATAGAACATTATGTACAGGTGATTACAGATGTATTTCATCATATGGATGCTGATATATGGTTTTAAGTTTTAGCCTTTCCAATTCTGACAATTTTTATCCAATATAACTTCTCCATTATGTTTGCAGAACATGACAATAAGCTTATAGGTCTGAAGGACCCTTGGTTTGTGCTACTTCCCTTTCCATTAAAGACAGGTTTAAGAAGCACATGTTTCCAATCATGAGGAATCTCCCCATATTTATATGACAGAGTAAATTACAGATATAATGGTACTGCAAGTCATGCTGAAGTATGCTTGAGTCATTATTACCAATTCTGACTCCTCCCTGTGCTTTTTTTGATCCAATTTGCATAGTTCTTTTTCAATAAAATCTAATTTGATTTCAGTATCTGAGGTTACCTGGATGCCACTAGGACAATATATTACCCCCTTTGGGAAGCCAAATTGCTTTGCATAAGATTTTGTAAATATGTCTATAATCTGTTGTGTCTGAGAATAAATATTAGAATCCACACACAGTTTATCACTTTGTTTGTCTTACCCCTACCACATCTTATGCATCTATAAAATGGTTTCCTATTATGCTTAATATTCTTGTATACATTTTCTTCAGTTTTCTCTTGATCTTGTTTCACACTATCTTTAATTTGTCTGTCCACCTTATTTCAATTTTCAGAGTCATAGTTTGAGTTTGTTTCTATTTCTTATATTTTTTGTCTCTCGCCTTAATCAGGTATCTTGTTCTTATATAAATATATCTTCATGATGTTATGTGCCTAGATCCTGATGTTAAACATATTTTTGTTTTGATTTTTTACATATGAACAATTTCTCTTTCAAACTTTTCCACATTTCCTGCACAATTTTTCCACTGAATTCATCACTCCAGTTAGTTTTACATAGTGACTGTTTTGCTTCCATATAATCTGTTATTAATCTTTATGTATTTGATGGCACAGTGGAAAAGTGTATAGTGTTGTTGCCTCCCAGAAAGGAGTTTCCTAGTTTGATTCTCAGCTGCAGTACCTTCTGTGCGGAGTCTGCATGTCCTCTCTGTGTTCGTGTGGGTTTCCTCTGGGTGCTCCAGTTTCCTCCAACATTCCAAAGACATGCATAAGTGGACTGGACATTCTAAATTGGCCATAGGTATGAGTGTGCATGCAAGTGTGTGATGAGGAAGAATTATTGTGGCAGAGCTAGCCAGCAGGTGGTATAAACCTTGTTTCTAGATAATTGTCACTGTTGAAGTGACACCCTTACCCCATGTGCAGAAATGGGAAAAAGGAGTTGTGGATGGATGGATGGAATCTTCTATGCATTGGTTTACATTTCAGTTTGGCAGAATTGTCAAGCAACAAATTAACCTTTATAATAACATGATCACTGCACATCAATGGTGGCAAAACCTGACATGAAGTAACAGTAATTTATTTAGGAATACAACTACTGTCTAGTATGTTCCATTCCCTAGTAGATTTTTTTTTACAATCTGAAGCAATTGTTGTTCCTGAACATACACTGTAAATAATTTCCTTACTACTGTTGTTGAATCAATATTATTCCTGCTAATATTATTCTTCCTTCCTGTGTTTCATGCAAGAAATGTATGAATTCCTGTAGGTCATCAGCACTTGACTTTGGTGGTCTATTCACTCCATCAATTGTTATACGCTCCAGGGTTGTCTTTATTATCACAGTTACACTATCTATAGTATTGGGGTTGTCATTGAACATGAAATAATCATGGGTCTCATAAAAGTCTTTAAGGTCTGTTACAGTAAAAACATTTATACCCGGACAGAACGTCATTGTTCTTTAACTATGTTTTACAAACAATAACAACATCAATCTTATGGGAGTATACCTAATTTTCCAGTAAGGAACTTTATTATTAATGCTCCTAGCATTAACAGCCATCAGAGATGCATCAAATGTTGCAATTTGTGAACTGTTAAATTTTTGACCTGGCAAAAATCCTGCCTTGTATTTGTCAAATATTGTAAAGTATCTGCTGCAAAAATACTCTTCCCTGATGTTGACAAGTGCACACCACACCATCTAAACACGTGCCCAAAATTCAGCTTGGATGCTCTAACCATTTCCATTTTTCAAAACTGGACATTTTTTCATGTAGGTATTTACTGGAAAAAAAACCCTTTTCATTCACACTTACCTGACTCTCCCTTCTATATGTGATTTGTGACGGTCAAGAGAGTCCTTGCGGATGAGATAATTTCTACCAACATGAATAAAAACAGATTCATACTTCTTAACATTAAGTTGTTGTGAGGCCTTTCTCACATCTTCTATTTGTGCTGCTGGCAAGCATAACACTTTTCGATGTTCATCAAATTCTCTGCAAATGTAAGTATCAATCCATCTAATAATTGAATCGTTAACTACAAGAGTATCTTTTCTGCCCAGATATGAACAATCTTCAACTTCTAATTCAGTAATACCTGCTCTGTCAGTTGTTAGAAAGGAGTGATTTTCTTCAACAGTAGTCTTGTTAAATGCCACTGTTTTCATTGCTTATTAAATTTATAAGCATATAATTCTCACCCATCCTGGCTTTACATTCGCAGCTTGAGCCGTGTAGTCAATGTCTGTCTTTGTCCGCTTTTTGCTTACAGTAATATTCTTCAATCCTTTCACATTCAGTTTTGATTTCTTCTTTTTCAACGACACCTTTCTTCTTTCTTCAGCCTTCTCTTTTGGAAAAATGGTTCTCTGGTAGAAAAATGCTATCGTTCTCCACAATCTGTGCGTTATATAACAAAGCAGTGTTCTTTTTAGTATGCATTCTCTTTGCTTATAGAAGTTAATAAGTTTTTTTTTTCTTATTTGTTGTGAACTGCTTTCTTTCTTTTGTTTTTATTTTCTTCTATAAGCTCGGAATCCAGAATTCCAAAATTGTCAGTGACTTTATCTTGTTCAGTACGGGTTGAGTGATATTTACTGACAATAGATACTTTCTTTCCTAAATGTGCTCTATTTTCTCTTTGCATACCCTTGCTAAGGAGTCTTATCTAGACTCTTAACTACTGATTGACTTAAAGTCTAGAACTCTTGTTTTTGTATAGATGTCTGACCTCATCTTTGTTTAATAAATAATTTGCTAATAATTTTCCATGATACAGAAAACTGGAGCCTTGGGTGTAACTCATCTGACCTGAGTATGTGTACAGAGCCCACTGACTGAAGGAGCCAGCCAGCGGGAAATGAAAATAAACATTTCAGCACTAGCTCACCCATCATAGTGAAGGGTACAATTTCAGCTAGAAGATAAGGGTCAAGGGTCATACAGAAGGGAAAGGCCACCTCTGTCATCAACATGCTACTGTACTGAAATGTTACTTCCTCACTGCCTTGCTTTGGAGATGGTGAAGAGTCTCAGGGACACAGGAGGTAGTCGTTGGTGAACTCAGGGGCGTTATCAAAATTACAGCTGCAAAAAAACAAAACAATATGCAATTTTACCACATTTAATTATTTGGAATTCATATAAAGTTCTTAATAATAAATCTCTGTTTTCTTTTGTTACTTTCAGTCATTGAATTACTGCAGTTGTGATACTTGTATGATTACAAGAACTGTTGGAATACTACTTTATTCTAGTGCAAAAGCTGCTTTTTAATTTAATACTTTCTCCTTGAAGCAACAACTGCTGCCAGCACTTTTAAACAAGGCTGAAAATTACATTTGTAGTTTAACTTTGTTATTGCAGAAGCTGTCTATTCAGAGGAATTGTAGCCAAAACTGTACTGTATTAGATACTACAAAACTTCTGTTAATTTCTGTGCTCCTGTTATTATAAAGAAAAGGTTCTTTAGTAGAATATTTCTGCAATATGGAATTAATGTCTGTATTTAATCACGATCACTAAGATGATTTGAAGAGGCTATATTTGGGGCTGACGTTTTGTTTCCATTCGAACAAGTAAATTTATTCCTGCAGAAAATCATTGATTTTTTTAGGTCAGACACTGAATAACTTTGAATAACTTTCTGGAGTTTGAGTTTAACTATTTACTATGCTATACCTCAATTGATCTGCTTATTAGCACTTCATCATTAGCAAAATATTGCCCAACTGCCCCACAACATCCTTTGAAGTGATGTTGACAAGTTAAGCATTCCCTAAGTTAGATCTGTCTTCCAAACACATATATGCTTTCTGAACTATAGCAGATTTGTATTTCAGCTTAGTGATATTGCATGCATGCATTTAGGACATGCAGCCATGTTCCATTCTGAATATAGTGGACATGGATATGTTAAGGCCTCATTTTCAGAATGGTTTGATATTAACTTGATTGCACAGTATGTTTATGTCTACACACAGCTACATTTAAAGTGTACAGGTATCTCAGGAAAGTTAAGGATTACTAAACATTTCTGAAAGAAAACTATAGGCATCATTTGTATTTGCCATACTGCATCCAGAGGTACAGGCATACATCCTTTTTTTAGAAATTCCAGCTGTTTGCTGCTTCTAGTAGCCTAAATTTCTCTTTTCCAGATATGCATGTCTAAAGGCTTATAAAAACAGATGCCATTTGAAAATATTCATCCAATAGACTGGCTACGTATTATCCAAAAACGTCATATTTTAGTGTAAATTTTGGGAGCACTTGCGAATATACCACTAGTGGGTAATGAGCAAACAGTACAACATGCCTAAATCCCTTAAAAATTCAGAGAAATTGCAAAGCATGTTAAAGCAGATAGTTATGACAGTCTGGTGACATCTAACTGTTTACGTGAGCAATAACTGAACCCAGAGTCTCAATTTATATAATACAGAAAATATTGTATCAATGAACTGTTTTTCTCACTTTGTCTTATTCATTTAAAGACTCTGGCACACACACACACAGCTAGGACTCACATAAATGCATGTTGATTTCAGAATTCCAGATCTTGCCTCAGCAGGTGTAAATACTGCATTCCTTTGCCAAGCAGTTAAATCAAAGGCATTCCTCTACTCAATCATGGCCCACGAGCAGGCCTGCACAACACTCCCCTGTCCACCCCCATAACTTCTCCATCAAAAGATACTTCTATAATCTAAAGGCTGGAAACAGCTGCGAGATGAAGCATAAATATGGGCCATGTGATCCCAAACAAAACTATGAGGAATTTCTGAAGTACAATGCATGACACACGCAACTCAAAAGACATAGTTTCAGAGAAGATAACTTTTTTTACACATACAAATGAATACATTTTATTACTGTAAGCTTTATACACATTCTTTTGTAAAAAGAAATTAGGCTACATCTAACACTCAGCACCACAGGGAATTTTCAGCCATGTTGAACAGATCTGCAGTCATTCAGAATTTATTTTTTTATTATTAAAGATTTTACACAAAGTTTTAAGCTAGTAGCTTCACTAGATCGTTCTTATTACAGATCTGACAAAGACCGAATAGAAGGGAAACTGGGTTTGAATTCTATGGCACCAATACCAGATGAAGTACTTATAGGGACAAAAACCGGCATGTCTTTCATTTTTGTAACAACAGCATTCTGTGCTCCAAATACTAGATTGCAGCTACAAATTCATTTTGCATTTGAAATGTTACATTTGTAACAGATATTCTTCCTTGAAAAGCCATTGATGTAATTTTAATCACATGATTTGTCAATGTGACCAAGACAAGAGGTGAAAACATGCTTCCAGTTCTTGCTTTTTTCAGAACTGTATAGAAATTCAGAAATTACCTGACTCACTTTCCAAAACCTGCTTTATCTGGATCAGGACCACAGGTGAGCTGGAGTTTACCATAACAGTCCCTGGGTAGAAAACAGGGAAACTAATTTATGATAGGACACCAATCTATTGCA
Organism: Protopterus annectens; assembly: GCF_019279795.1. Classification (NCBI taxonomy): domain Eukaryota; kingdom Metazoa; phylum Chordata; order Ceratodontiformes; family Protopteridae; genus Protopterus; species Protopterus annectens. The sequence goes on from NC_056728.1 coordinate 12,648,853, forward strand.
TGAATGAAACACACGCACAAACCCACATACACACACATGCACGCACGTGCGCGCACGCATGCACGCGCACACACACACACACATTGGAGGATAGCTGTTCATCTGCATCATGTCTCTGACATGTGGAGTAAACCAAAACACCTGGCAAAAAATGACATGGACATGGGAAGACCATGCCGACCCCATCTAGAAGGCATACCACCTGGGAAATAAAATGAGGAACCAAGCACTGTGAGACAGCAATGCTAATTGCTTAATTACCTGCCTCCCAGCAATGGTTTAAGCCATATTTTTCTTCTGAATTTTTTAACAAGGCAAGGAAAGAAAGCATACTGAAATTCTGAAAGGTTTGTATAAACCATATATATTTTTTTTTATTTTAGCTAAAAATTGTTCTAAAGTGCTTCAGGCTTGCTATATGGGAAATAATTGTAGTTGTCTTTAGATAACAGCAAAGAAAACAAGAGAAAATCCCTGGAAATGTTCTGCTAGAAATACAAACATCCCCTCCCCAACATAACTCCCATGACAGTATAGCTGGCAGAACTCTGAATCATACAGCTTCCTGTCTTTATCCCAGTGACTCAGTGACTATATCTGAACTCCATGCTAAAAACTTGGGCTGAAGAGAATGCACTTTCTATAAAATGTCATTTCCTTCCCATTTTATGTTACAGTGGTTAGAACTGTGAGCTACCAGTCCTTTAAGGGCTGAGCTTTAACAGAATCCATCAGTGATTCCAGCTGGACATTCAGTGGGAGAAAATATTGGAATGCAAGCAGAGTAATAAAATATTCTTTGATACAGTTATTGGGTACTTTATTAGTTGACTTTCTATTAAAGGTTTCTCACTATGGAATGAAGTTTTCTACCAACACAGTAAGATATTTGCAAACTTTTTCTAAGTCTGCATCTGATCAAAACACACACACACACACACACACACACACACACACACACACACACACACACACACACACACACACACACACGCACAAATCTGCTTAAAAATAATTGCTTAAATTATAGTAAGAACCTATCAAGCAGATCCAGTCATTTATGGGCTTTTTTTCAACACCTTAATTCTATTTACTTTGACAATGTCACTATACACTAATGTCATCTGTATGTGAACATTTTGTTCTACGTGGATTTTGTGTTTGTCCTATGAGGTGTCTGAAAAAGGACCTGCTTGAAACATTTTATTTACCCACTTAAATGATGATAAATGTGATAATAAATAAGGTATTTGATTAATTAGATATCCTCTAAGTTGTCCTTTGGTATGCATGTGGTGTGTGAATACAAGAGTGAGTGTGTGTGTGTGTGTGTGTGTGTGTGTGTGTGTGTGTGTGTGTGTGTGTGTGTGTGTGTGTGTGTGTGTGTGTGTCTTGTGATGGTCTGGTATCCCATTGCAGATTAGTTTTCTGCCTTATACTCATGTTTTGCCAGGTTAGGTGCCGGTTCCCATCTGGCTCTGACTAGGATAAAGTGGCTATCAGAGAAAGAACGAATGAAAGGCAGATCATGCCTCCTGAACCTGATCGACTTCTTTGAGGCAGTCACCAAAGCTGTAGATGAGGGTAAAGTGGTTCACACAGCCTATCTTGACCTCGCCAAGGCTTTTGATACCATCCCCCCTATTCTGGAATTATAGCTAAAGCCACTAAACTAGGTATAAATCCCTACATCACAAGATGGATTGCCAACTGGCTCACTGACAGAACCCACACTGTAAAAGTTGCAGACTCCAAAACTTACCTCAACGCAGTGACAAGTGGAGTACCACAGGGTTCCATCCTGGGACCTCTCCTGTTTGGTATCTACTTCTCTGAAGTGCAGGCTAACACAGAAGGCCTCTGGCTAACAAAGTTCGCAGATGACTGCAAACTAGGAGCCATAGTCAAGTCCCCAAATGATGTGGACATCCTACAGAAGGGCCTCGCTGAGACAGATGCCTGGTGTCAGAACCATGACCTCAAGCTCAATGCCAAAAAGTGCAGTGTCATCTCCTTTGGTAAAAACTCTGTACCCATGAACTACCACATAGGCAGCAATCTACTAAACACCGAATGTGTGATAAGAGACCTTGGGACCCAGGTGGACAGTAGTCTCTCCTTTGATAGTCACATCGCCACAGTAGTCAGGAAGTCCTTCTACATGGCACACCTCATCATAAAAGGGTTCTCATCCAGGAAAAAAGAGGTCATTGTTCCCCTCTACTTGACACTCATTAGACCCATTATAGAGTACAATGCCCCTTTTGGAATATACCTCACAAGACATCTGCAGCAGCTGGAAAGGCCACAGAAGTACCTCACAAAGAGGATTACTGGCCTCAAACAAATGCCCTACACTGCCTGCTTAAAAAAAATCCAGCTTTACTCCATAGCATATTGCCTACTCCGAAGTGATCTCTGCCTAATATATAAAGCTATGTCAAACCCAGAGCTGTTGGACATGCTACACCTAAAGAAATCCCAATCCCTCTGAGCTACACGCTCTAGGGACCTAATCCTTGTCACCACAATAAACAGGACATGCTGGAGGGATAGATTCCTGTCCCAGAGATTTCTCATACTCTGGAACAGGCTACCCATCTATGTCAAGCAAAGTTCTTCATTAGCACTCTTCAAGAAAAATCTTGATGAGTGGATGGGAAATAGGAAATACATCCCGGGGATCACTTCTGTGGCACTGCTCAACAGTGGCACAGGAAAATAACTTTCTTGGGTGGAGTAAGCCAGGGAACCTTGTTGGCTAGGCTTACGTAGGCCCTTGGGCCGATAGCCTAGTCCCTACCTATGAACCTATGAAAGAAAGAATGAATGAAAGAAAGAATGAATATAAAGATATATCTTATTTATTTTTGCAACTTAAAAGTGTTTTACTTAATTCTACTTCTAACGCTCATGGCATGCAGTTTCTCAATTTTCTTCATGATTATTTTTCAAAATTTGGACAATGAACTTTCAAATACAGTGAGCATATCATGCAGCTGAAATAACTGCAGCTAATGTCCTGCAAAGAAGTTATGTGTGGTAAATGCATATGAGGCCCTTTAGAAGCAATTATATCTTGGCAATGTCATCAATACATTGGAAGGTTCATAAGGAAACAAGTTATCTTAATGCAAATCAGAATTAAAGCTGCTAGTGTCTTTTGTACATCACAAAGGGTATATGGCAGAAGGAAATGTGCACTTTAAACACTTGGTTTAAAAGAGTAGGTTTACAGTGAGTGCTGGCATACCTAAAGGGAGCCTATATATTTTATGGCCTCTTATTATTAGCACGCTACCTTCCCTTGTAATGCCATGCATCATTATCACAAATGTTGTGAAGCAGAATTACTCATATGCCATTTGCTGTTGTCTCCTTTGATTGTTGACCTTCAAGACCTTATATTATCATCTGTAATGCCTGCTTCATTATGCAGCCAAAAGTAACTGTATGAGTAAGAAACAAATGTATTTATGTGAGCTGTATGGTATGGCTGACATAATCACTGAGCTGTTTGGAATGATATGGATAAATCCCCTAATGCTTTGGCTCAACATGGTCCAGACAGAACAATTTCCTGACTATGGTGGAAATATGATAATTGAATGAAAAAGAGTTGTCCAAATACATACACGCATACATATATACATACATACATATCCAGGTCACTTATGACTATATCTATCTGAAGAAGAGCACCACTTGTAACATATGAGGTAAGAACAGCTATTTTGCTGAATGCTATTATGCTAAATATTTTTGCATTTAGCTTGAGACCATTTTTTGTTCACCAAGTATCTGCATATTCCAGCCCTTGATGTAGATGTTTGCTATCCGTGGATAAGGAGACAACAATGCTAAGCTTGCAGTCATCAGCAAACTTGGTCAGCTACACTTATGGGCTATTAGATTAAATGCCTGCAAAGTAAATTCCCAACAGGAAAAGGACCAGCTATGACCCTTGTGATATCCCAGAAATTACAATTTTATATTCAGAGATGGTACTAGCAACTTTCACAAGCTAGAATCGGTTGGATAGCCCATTTGGAATCCAGTAGAAAACATAGGGTATACATAAAGTTTGTCTGTTTTTTTAAAATACCATCATGGTGGAAAGTGTTTAAACCCTTGGCCATTTAGAAATAAGCATCATTTACTAAGAGATCAGTGTTCACAACCTCTGCAACCTTTTCAAATAAGCTTCCCTAGCCCAAGACTGAGGGCTCAGTGTTTGTTATTCTAAAAGTGTTTTAATTCTGGTTTAAGCACTTGGGCTTCAGGCCAGTTATTTTACATTAAGAGGGTTCATGGTCTGCACTCTTGTGGGAGGAGAAGCTGGACTCTGCCCTTCTGAGCTGAGAATTTCTGGTTAAAGGCTTATAGTGCATGCATATTTGAACTGCTTCTTACTGAAATTGGTACACCTTGTTTGCTGTAGCATAGACTAGATCCAGGCCTGCTGAATCTAGCTTTGTTTGTATAACTTGAGCACTAATCCAGGCATTCTTTAAAGTACTCAGTTGTATTTATTACTGCTTGGTAGTAACTTGATTAAAGTGTAGCTATCATTCTAAGTCTTTTGGATTAAGCACTTGGGCTCAGACCAGTTGTTTTACATTAGGAAGGTTTGTGGCCTGCACTGTGGTGGCAGGACAGGTAGCTTACATTCTTCTAAGTTGGGAACTGCTGATTGAGGGCTCAGTGCCTGTTATTCTAAAAGTGTATTAGTTCTGGTTTAAGCACTTGGGCTTCAGGCCAGTTATTTTACATTAAGAAGGTTCGTGGTCTGCACTCTTGTGGGAGGAGAGGCTGTACTCTGCCCTTCTGAGCTGGGAATTTCTGGTTAAAGGCTTATAGTGCCTGCATATTTGAACTGTTTCTTGCTGAAATTGGTACACCTTGTTTGCTGTAGCATAGACTAGACCCAGGCCTGCTGAATCTAGCTTTTTTTGTATGCTTGTTTGCTTGTTATTTCCCTGAAATGCTAATTCCACCTAAAACATGGCTTTTCAGTGCTTCTGTGGATCCCTAGTGATATCTGCATTGCTTACTGTACTTATTTCCTTGTTTCACTTGAAAGAAAGTTACTGTCTGTTGTTTTTGCATTTAAGTTACCTGTAACACATTGCATTTAAGTTAGCTGGCACTTGCTCACTAAAGCAATTATATAAGTCAGCACTAAAAAATTAAAAACACTACACCCTCACAAACTCTCCTTGAGTACCTTGTTCCCCATTGGCCCATTTTTTCAATTATAAAGGAATTCCCAATACTATTCTAGCATGTCCAAAGGTCAGTTGTCAATCTCCTCTCCGGTCCAGCTGGTGAATCTGGGAATCTTGAGACAATGTTACAACTGCCTCATGTACACAGACAACCCTCTCCTCCTCCCAACAAATTCCAACACATGTGAGAGATGCAACCATATAGCCAAACTGGAGGCTAAGCTCTCTCAACTCAGTACTGGCATAACCAGTCAGGAGGAGAAGGAAACCACACTCACTACAACTCCAGTCTCACATAGACCTACCACGACAGCAAAGCAAACACATAAACATGCAAAAACATACTCGGAGGCTCTAAATAAAAATCTGCCTAAGCAGCAGAGACCTCCAAAGCAGATACCCAAGCAACCGCTACCCCAAAACAAAACACGTGCAACACATAGCTCACAAAGCCAGTGTGCCAAACAGTCACAACCCTTAAGGCTAAACAACACACCTGATACACTTGTAATAGGTGACTCTATCATCAGGCACACTGATGTCCCGCTCACCAGGCTGAACAAGGAGAAGGTCACGGTGAGCTGCCTGTCGGGTGCTAGGATCCGCCACATAACATAAGCACTCAGGTCACTCCAAGGCAAGTCCAAATATGACTCGGTCATTGTTCATGCTGGTGTGAATGACCTGAGACGTACCTCCCCAGATTACATGAAAAGAGACATAGAGGAGCTCTCTGAGCATGTAGCCCAGGCCGGTATGACCCTGACCTTGAGTAGCATCTTACCCTCACCAAGAATGATGCCAGAATATGAAGACAAGATGATTAATTTCAACAACTGGCTTAAGTATTGGTGTCATTCAAAGGGGATCCAATGCCTGTCAGCCTGGGATGACATGCTCGACAAGTCACGATGCTTCGCTAGGGACGGCTTGCACCTGTCACCCCTGAGCTTTCGGATATTGGCAAAAGCTCTTGCTACCCCCATAGTGCCTTTTTTAGGCAAGGCTCAAAAGACAAACCCACCTCCATAGGTATCCCAAGGGATAAGAAACTAACAGTAATGCTACTCAACACCAGAAGTCTAAACCTCAAGATGCATGCACTCAAAACTCTCCTTAGCATAGAGAACATCGATATCTGTGCAGTAACAGAAACCTGGTTCAAGGCTCCCGAGAGCACCCCAGCACTACCAGGTTATACCTCATACCATGCTTTTCGGCCCCAAAACTTGGACCGAACCAGAAAAGGAGGGGGAGTATCAATATTCGTCAAAGATACCCACACCTCCAGGTTGGTGGCACAGCACAAAGCATCAGAGACTATCCATGTGCAACTAACAGTGGGTAAAACTGCCTTCCAGTTTATAGCCTGCTACAGACCACCCTCCCAAACCCAGGAACCCCACTCGGCCTTCCTGAGAACACTGGAAAATATGAAGGTCTCTCCAAACACCATTATATTGGGTGACTTCAGCTACCCAAACATAGACTGGGAGCATTACTCTAGCTCCAAAACCCTAGCTCAAAGGTTCCTAGAACTTATAAACTCAAATGCTATGGAACAACTTGTTACCACTCCCACAAGAGGGGAAAATATACTGGACCTGATCATCACCAACATGGGGACTCTATGCTCCGGACCAGAAGTGTATCCCTCACTGGTAAGATCAGACCATAAACTAATCTCACTGGATATTCACATCACGACCCCACCCCCTGCCCAGAAAACCACAGTGAAAAACTTCTCTAAAGCAAATTTCACACTCCTCAAAACCGAGGTGGAATCCTTCAAAGCCCTTGAGCCTGTGGAAAATATGGCCCAGGCCTCAGAATCCTTTATAAATGCATTCTATGAACACCTTCAGGAATGCATGGATCATGCAATCCCAAATAAAACCAAGACCCAATCCTCCAAAGGCAGACGTCCTGTCTGGTGGACCCCAGCCATAAACAAACTATACAATAGAAGGAGGAAGCTACTACATGATAGAGCAAAATCCCAAAAAGGGAAGGCATCTCTGATCAGTGTTAGCAAAAAACTACGGGCACTCATAAAATCGTCTAAGGCCAGCTTCGAGAGAAAAATTGCACATGACACTAAGGATATTCACAAGGCTTTCTTTAGTTATGTTAGGAACCTGGGTGGGAATTCCCAGCTATGCTCAGAATTAGTCCAAAATGACAAAAAATACACCAAACCCACAGACATTGCCAACATCCTAGCTGACAGGTTCAGCAAACGCCTCCCCACCAAAAGGACAAATATCTATCCCAGCAGAGTGCTGCCCCCCCCTGACATCTCAGATGCTCAGGTAAGAGCCGCCCTCTCCAAAGCAAAAAACACAGCATCAATGGGACCAGACGGTGTCCCGGGCTGTGTCCTACATGAACTCCAAGAAGAGCTAAACCCAAACATAAAACTACTGTTCAATCTCAGCCTTACCACAGAATATGTACCCAAAGAGTGGCGTACAGCAACAGTGGTCCCTCTCCACAAAGGTGGCGCCTCAATGGATCCTGGAAACTATCGCCCCATAAGCCTGACTAGCTTGGTCTGCAAAGCTATGGAAAGGATCATCATGGACCTCATAAATAAAGATATTGGGGACCTACAGACACTGGATCCTACCCATTTCGGCTTTGTTAAGGGCAGATCCTGCCTCTTAAACCTGGTCAATTTCTTTGAAACAGTCACCAAGGCCATTGCCGAGGGGAAGGTGGTCCACACAGCCTACCTGGACCTAGCAAAAGCCTTCGATACAATACCCCACTCGAGCATTATAGATAAGCTCACCAGCTTAAATATAAACCCCTATGTCACTAGATGGGTTGCAAACTGGCTCAAGGACAGAACCCACGTGGTTAGAATTGCTGGAGCCAAGTCAGACTCCAAACCAGTTACAAGTGGCGTCCCATAAGGCTCAGTCCTGGGACCTCTCTTGTTCGGTATATATTTCTCGGAGGTACAGGCCAACATGGAAGGACTGTGGCTGACCAAGTTCGCAGATGACTGCAAACTGGGTGCCATAATCGACTCTCCAGTCAACACAAGCATCCTCCAAAAGGGCCTCATAGAAACAGACAACTGGTGCCAGAGCCATGGTCTCAAGCTAAATGCCAAAAAGTGTATAGTCATCCCCTTTGGCAAAAACAAAGTGCCCACAAATGACCACATAGGTGGTAATCCATTAAGTACGGAAGAAGTAATTAGGGACCTGGGGACCCAAGTTGATAGCAATCCCTCATTTTACAACCACGTGGCCAAAGTGGTTAGAAAAACATTTTATATAGCCCACCTAATCATGAAGGGATTCACATCTAGATCAGGGGAGGTTATCGTGCCTCTTTACTCATCCCTCATCAGGCCCATAATTGAGTACAATGCCCCTTTTGGGATGTACCTTACCAGACACCTGCAGCAACTGGAAAGACCCCAAAAGTACCTCACCAGGAGGATCAAAGGGCTCAAACAGATGCCATATGCTGCCCGGTTAAAGAAACTCCAGCTCTACTCAGTGGCATACCGCCTGCTCAGAGGCGATCTGTGCCTGACGTATAAAGCCATGAACAATCCAGAATTAATGGACATGCTGCACCTCAGAAAATCCAAATCCCATCGAGTTACGCGCTCGAGAGACTTGAACCTCAGCACTGAAATAAATAGGACATGCTGGAGGGACAGATTCATAACCCAGAGGCTCCCTTCACTCTGGAATAAAATCCCAGTCAAGGTTAGGCAGAGTCCCTCATTGAATCTCTTCAAGAGGAATCTTGATGAGTGGATGGGGGATCGTAGGTTTACCCCGGGTATCACTTCTGTGTCACTGTTAGACAGAGGCACAGTATACTAACCTCGAAAAACGGCATAGCAAAATTAATTTAAAATGGGTGGCGAAAGCCAAACACACTCTGGCTAGGCTTATAAATGCCCTAGGGCAGATAGACTAGTATGAACCTATGAACCTATCCACCTAAGACTTTGTAGGGACATTTTCAGTATTCTATTTTATTTGTTATTGCTGGACTAACTGGATCTACATTTATATGTCCTGGGGTATGGTTTATATCTCATTTTAGCATTTGTGACATTATTCATTTAAATTGACCTGGAAGATTGCAGCTGGCAGTGCATTTTTAAATCTACTGATGTAATCTTGTAATAATTTCCATATTATTTTCAGAGTTTATACATTCAAATATCCTAACTTTTGTTAATATATTTGATCTAGTGGTTATTGCAATTGAAATATTGCTTCACTCTAAGCTGTGTGTACGTGCTTACAAAATACACATTATGATAACTTGATAACTTTGGAATTTAAGCCAAAGGCTGTGGTTGAACACTTTAAGTAGAGGCTTGGACAGTGCTTACTTGGAACTAATGACAATGCAGCTTGGTATTTTGTTCAATCCAATGGAAGTATTAGGTTTGCTCTTTAACAGGGATTCTATGACTTGTTCCAAGATGATTTCAGGAGACAATAAATTTTCAGGGATACTGAAAGCAACGATGTGAGTATGTGGAGTACATTTAGCACTAAATCTGTCTCGTAATATACTGGTTATATCATTGTGATTGGAATATATGATATTAGAATACATGAGCTCGGGACATCATCAGATGTTATTCTGTAACTTTGTGACAACTAAAGAATGATAGAATGATTTGTAATTTACAAGATACTTTGCTTTACATTTTTTAATATATGTATCTTTTTTATAGGTGAGTGCTGCAAATATGGTGATAGAATATGTGACTTACTTGGAAGATGTTTACCCTTTCCCTACAGATGTGTGTCCACGGAGTTAGCATATTTAAGTAAAGAGAGGGGGCGGAGGTCAAAGGTCTCACACATACCAATGCGAAAACAGTTTTTGTATTTCTTTTCCAAGAAAATGTTTTTCAGTGTTATTTATACCGTGACAGTAGTTTCAATGAAAGTGCCTGCAATAAAATGGCACAAGTGTAGAGCAAATTATCATATGGTATTGGAATTTTATTACTGCCATATATGCATTTTAACAGCCATACTGACCGAGTCATATGCAAAATCGGAGGGTGGCTAGAAGTTGCATCTAGAGTTACAGGGTTATTAACAGCAGAGGCCAGGAATGCTAAACTATATACTTCTGCCCAGGATTGATAATGTCATTTCTCTTACTGTCCTGAGACTCAAGTGCTTCAAACTGTGTTAGATAGGATTGGATATGCAGTGTGACATAGTAACTGCTGATACAAGTACACTGCTGACTGTACAAGTGTATGTGTCAGAGTCAAAACTGACAGGCAGGCTGAAGCAGCTAGGTAGGCAGTCTGAAGCAGACAGGCAATTAGAAGCAGGCAGGCAAACCATTTCCATAACAATTAATATGTAGTGGCTGCTTTTAGAACTATATCAGGGTTGCTGCCCTTTATGGAATGAAATTTCTCGATCTCTTGGTCAAAATAGGGTCTTATACAGAGTCTCCAGGGACTTCTTTGTGAAAGTAGTCTGGAATGTGTCCTTCAAACTAAAGGTTTAAAAGATGTCCCTGAAGAGAAAATTGAAATTGTTATCCTACAAAAAAGAAGCCAAGAGAAGTTACCTGGCCCATGTAGTTCAAACTCTTTGGTAACTCCTAGTGAAAAGAAGAATTGATATTTGTAAGTGTTACTTGTTTTTTGTACTGCCTTGAAATAAATATTAAGTGATTGTGCACTGAGTAAAAATCATTAAACTGTAAAAGGATCTCTCTATGGCCTATGTATGGAATTGTTGGGACAGGCTTTGTGAATGCATTTCTTTTCTGCTAATCTCCATTTTGGCAAGAAAACATTTTTTTGAATGTTCCCTATAAATTGACTTGGACTGAATGATAGTTTCCACAGACTTTTTCTGATACTGAAAATACAGAAAAAATACCATAGATTTATTTATATTCTTCATTACTTTTGAACACCATTATTTTGACATTTTTTTAAATTGACTGGTTTCCAACAGTTTAGAGAGGAAGCTTGTTCTTGATGATCTTACATGTAGTCTTTTGTATAATAACCACTTAATGCCCATTGTGCCTACTGTCAGACTTATAAGGAACAACTTTTAATGCAGATGTTTTTGTACATAATAAGGGTGGCAGCAACCTATTTTCAGATCGTGGATCAGTCTCTGAGATGGTAAGACAGCATGTTCATAATGTGTCCTTAACAGTAACCTAGGGTATATCCTAGATCATGACCCTTTTAAGAACTGTGAATTACATACTAGGTGCAAATGCAAACCTGAGTAGTTGGCTTTGCCCATTTGTTCCTATACCTCATTCTTCTCCCTCAGACTGAGTTCCTTATAGCCTGATCTAACCTGACCTGTAACCTGATCTGATTTGTTATTTAAACCAACTTTTTAAACTTCAGTCTAAGAAATACAACTCGTGTATTTAGCTGTCTTGTATGTAGGTGGCACTTCATAAATACAAGTTTAAGTCTGAATCCACCATCCTCAGAGAAAGCTCCATTCTCTAGTCCTGAGTTTGATCCCCTCTATCTCCATTGCCTAGGTATAGGACTCTGAACAAATGATTTAACATGGCAGTTTTCATGACTCATCCATAAAAATAGAGCTAATGTGCCTAATAGGTATTCTGAGTTAACAAAGAAAGACAATAAAAGAATAAATAAATAAAAATTATATCCAGATTAATTATGGCTATGTTTTTGAAGACTCTGTAATATGTACTGGAATTTCTGAAAATGTTATTCTCACAATGAAAATTCTGTTTACTTTAATGTGATACACTTTTAACTGTTATCTATGTATACCCTTGATTGTACATTGATTATCCACTGTTAACTGCTTTGTGCCTGGGCTGTGACTGAAAAGAGTCTTTGAATCAGACCACCTAGCTAGTAAACAGATACATAATAAACAGCAAGGAGATCAATATGCATCATTTAGCATTTAATCTTTGTATCATTGTATTTCTTTGATGATGATGGGGCTGAAAAAGGCAGCCCAGGTTCCATGTCACTTACCAGATGGCAAGGGTGACTACTCATGCAGTATTAGTCTGTATTAATGCTATTAGAGAGGCATGCCTGTGCATGGGCTTGATTTTTATATATGCATTTCCACCAAGGACACAAGCAGAAAATGATTAGTTTACTATTTTATTAATTGTCTCTTTTACCCAATAATAGTTCACTTTGTTTCTTAATTTCCATGAGCAGTGTTTTTTTATTGATTTATTTATTTTGTCAGTGAGGGCATTTTTCTGCATTTTGTCAGCCATTTCCTACTTTTATTAACTGGTACGTCACTTTATTTCTCATTATCTTTATGGAGGTTAATTAGTTGACATATGCCATTCTTGACTTAATATGGCTGACATCACTTCCATTCTTCCTGCCTTTTTTATTCTATGCCAGCACCTGTACAGCTTTCTTTTTGACACATCAGATTGCTTATTCTACACTTCGTCCTCTCTGCTTAACACTTATCTCTGTCCTTTCATTAATGGCATGACTCTCTTACTTTGAGGTTCTGAGTTTATTTTCTCTGTAGTAGGTCAGTTATTTTCTTTTATTAAGAGCTCTGCAATTCATTGATGTATTTTGCAGTCTTAGCCATATTTAGAATCGTGACAGTAAGACTGTTGCATTCGATTCTTTGTCAAGGTGTTTTACATTGCTTTTCACATGTTCTATGTTGGCTATTTGGTGTTCCACATGATTCCATTGTCTTTGTGTAAACGTATTGTACAAATTGCTTTTACAGCAACAACAGGTTGGCTGTTTGAGATTTGGTAGACTCCATGTTATGTTATCCCAGCCCAGATTCCTTTGCTCTCCCCCTCTCCTTCTGGTCAGTCTTCAGGCACCGTACTTGCCAATCAAAGCTGATCACCTGCATTACAGTTGAGAATACTCTCATTAAAACATTGGGCTTGCATCATATGTCCTAACCTCTCTACTTAAAAAAACAGCAGGAACAAAAATGCAAATTAGACACACATTTTTAAAAGTTTTGGTTAATTTTTAACCCCTTGTAGGCTCATTATTGGTCAAAGTATAAACAGATTATTGTTCATATAACCGCAAGAAGTAGTGAAACAAATCAGAACTCTGCAATCCATGGATGTGGTCTATGGCCTTAGCCATATTTAGATTTATGTCAATAAACTGTTCCATTTGATTCTTTATCCTGCTGTTTTACATTATTTTTCACATTTGTTATTTTTGTTACTTGGTGCCTTAGTATAATTTTCATGCATTTGGTACTGGGCTGATAACTAAGATGTTATTCAAAGTTAGTTGTTAGGATGGAGATGCTCTTCAAAAAGGTGACGTCATAGAACATTACAGCATCTCAAGAACAGGCAATACAAATTCAGATATCCTCTCAATTTGCAGACATCTACAGGTTGACAGGCTTCCCAAATGTTTTTGTATTTCTACTAGATGAGCATTTACTCCAATGAGTTCAGGTCCTCTGTGTTGAACTCCATGAGCACTGCTTTGCATAGGTAATCACAGATGGTGTACTTCCTAGCTGTTTGACAGCAGTGATTGCTTAATTGATAATCCATTACTGTGTGAGGGCATATCAGGATTTACTAATGGTAGGTGTGGTTTGATCACAAGGATGAAACCTGAGCAATTAACAGAGCCAACCATGGGTAAATCCTGATTTATCCACAAACAGAAGTGGATTATTGCTATTATGCAATTACATTATTTAAGAAAGGAATTGCTTACCTTTGTTAAATAATGTATTTATATAAAGACACCAGTGTTTTTCTGTGTTGTCTTCTCTATACTGATGTACTATGCATACGTATGGTACTTAGGTTCCCACGCATACACAATGTAGGAGAAGTGATGGAGAAAACATAATCTCCATTGGTGTTTTAACTATTAAAAGTAATAGAGATTTATAAGGCTCAGCTTAAACATATAGGGAAAAATCAGGTAGGTTTCTGTTTGTTTAACTTTGCAGAACGTACCTAATGTTTCTTATATTTACCTCTGCCCCTCAGCATATATCAATAGAAAGTCTGGCTGCTCAATGGTACTTCAGTGGACGGACTTTGTCCTATTGGTGCATGTTGAATTTGCAGTGGCCATGCTGGATGGGCTGTCCAATCAGCTTGCTAATTTTTGAATATAAATGAGCATTTATTGTTGAGATATTCCTTCTTGTAGTCATGTGACCATAGAGCTGGTATATGGATGGATGTTTGGATGATATGATTGGCTTGCACCCAGCGTTTCATTATAGATTTTTTCATCAAGTAGAGGTTCCAACAAGCTGTTTCTATATATTGGTCATTGTTGAGCTGCAACTCCACGAGTCATAGTGGACGCATGTTGGCAATTAATGGCACTAAGAGGTTTTATTATACTGTTTGCCCTTTGAAGTGCAGTACAGCACAAATCTATTAGGGATACTTATGCAGTAGGGCTCTGCTGTTGTTGTCACTATGAAATACATGGTATTATTGGCCAAAGCTTACCTTATGAGGATTGAGACCCCAAATGAAGAGCTCATTAAGTTTCATAGAACTTGATAAAACACATCCCTGTCTATAACTAATTGAGTTTACATCCCAATGTAGGGGTGCATCCCTGTTCTGTATCTTGGCCAAAGTGGGCAGCAGTACAAGACAAAATTTCAGAAAATGGACAGTAGGTATAGGCAGACAGGATTAGGGAGGCCATAGGGTCTGCCCCCCCCCCCAACATTGGAATTCACATTCATTACCAATGAAATGTAGCTTACCCAACCCCTCTGACTGAGTGCTGTGCATAAATGAAGGAAAGTGAGAAACTGAAACCAACTGTAAATTGTTATAATTATCTTCCTTTCACTAATTAAATAACTTTACAAAGAAGTTTATTTCAGAAACTGATATGAGGTAGAGTGTGGTCCTCCCAATGTTCCTCATCCAGTTTTGCTGCTATGGTGTAGCCTATGCACTTTAGGAATGGACACCCATAAGAGATGAATAAATTAAAATGTAAAGAAAGCAAGATTGTAGCCTATGTCACAGATAAAGATAGAGTATTGTTCAGATGTATGTCTTTTCCAATATCTTTTATTTAAAGTTTAAGAACTTTAGAAAAAACAGTAAGCAGACTACATCAACTACAAAAAATGCAATAATGACAATCCATTAAAAAGAGAAAGAGCAAAACATGACTAAGAAAACATTATATACAATTATATACAAAAGTATGAATGCTGAAAAAGATAACGTGGAATAAACTTTATAAAAAAAAACACTGATAAGGATGTTGACTTACATAATATTTGGATTCATTTACATTTGAGTGACTTTAGTTTTTATCTCAGATGTTTATTTTTTTCTCATTCCATCATTAAAACAGTTCACAGACTCTTTCCTTAATGAAGCGCTGATGCATATGACAATAACAACATTTACAGTGTCCTCTTAACAGGTCATTATAGAGTTTATTCTTACTATGAATGTTTTCATTTTAATATACAGTGTTTGATCAGTTAAAGAGATGTCTATGAGGGGAAAATGTTACCCAAAATTATGGGTTTATTTTATAACATAGGTTCATAGGTTCATACTAGGCTATCTGCCCAAGGGCATTTATAAGCCTAGCCCATAGTTATCTGGCTTTCGCCACCCCTTTAGTTTGAATAAAAACTATGCCTATCATTTTGCTGTGCCTCTGTCAAGCAGTGACACTGAAGTAATCCCTGGGGTATATCTGCAATCTCCCATCCATTGGTCAAGATTCCTCTTGAACAAGGCCAGAGAGGTGCTCTGCCTCACATGTACCGGGATTTTGTTCCACAGCATAGGGAGTCTCTGGGTGATGAATCTGTCCCTCCAGCACGTTCTATTTATAACCGTGTCAAGGTTTAAGTCTCCGCCCTTGTGGTTCTGAGGGATCTAGATTTTTGAGGTGAAGCATATTCATCAAATCTGGGTTTGACATGGCCTTATATGTCAGGCACAGGTCACCTCTGAGCAAGCGGTATGAGACTGAATAGAGCTGGAGTTCTTTCAGTCGGGCAGCATAAGACATATTTTGAGACCCTTTATCCTTTTGGTGAGGAACTTTTGGGGCCTTTCAAGCTGCAGCAGGTGTCTGGTCAGATACATTCCGAACGGGGCATTGTGCTCAATCATAGGTCTAATGAGTGATGAGTACAGGGGGACGATGACCTCCTTGATCGAGATGTGAATCCCTTCATGATCAGGTGGGCGATATAGAAGGTTTTCCTAACTACTTTAGCAACATGAGTGTCAAACGAAAGGCTACTGTCAACCTGGGTCCCCAGATCCCTGCTGACTTTTTCTGTGCTCAGTGGATTGCCACCTATATGGTAGCTAGGCGTAACCTTGTTTTTCCCGAAGCGTATGACTATGCACTTTTTGGCGTTTAACTTCAGGCCATGGCTCTGGCACCAGTTATCCGTTTCTGTGAGGCCCTTCTGGAGGATATCTGTGTCAGATGTGTTTTCGACTATGGCGCGCAGTTTGCAGTCATCTGCAAACTTTGTCAGCCATAACCCTCCTGTGTTTGCTTGTACTTCAGAAAAGTAGATGCCGAACAAGAGTGGACCCAGGACTGAGCCCTGTGGGACACCACTTGTGACAGGCTTTGAGTCTGACATGGCTCCAGCAACTCTGACCCTGTGGGTTCTGTCACTTAGCCAGTTTGCAACCCATCTTGTGATGTATGGGTTTACATTCAAACTGATGAGTTTTTCGATGATACCTGAGTGGGGTATTGTGTCAAAGGCCTTTGCCAGGTCGAGGTAGGCTGTATGGACTGCCTTTCCCTCATCAATGGCCTTGGTGACTGTCTCGAAAAAGTCAACCAAGTTTAAGAGGCAGGATCTGCCTTTGACAAAGCCAAACTGGGTTGGATCCAAAGTCTGCAAGTTCCCTATGTCTTTATTTATGAGTTCCATTATGATCCTCTCCATGGCTTTGCAGATAAGGCTTGTCAAGCTAATGGGGCGGTAATTTCCAGGGTCTGTGGAGGCACTGCCCTTATGAAGTGGGACCACAGTCGCCGTGCGCCACTCCTTGGGTACGTATCCTGAGGTGAGGCTAAGATTAAACAGCTGTCCTAACTGTGGGTTTAATTCCTCGTTGAGTTCGTGAAGCACACAGCCGGGGACACCATCTGGTCCCATGGATGCTGTGTTTTTTGCCTTAGTGAGGGCAGTTCTCACCTGGGCATTGGAGATGTTTGGGGGGCTACAATCCTCTGGAATAGATATCTCTCCTTTTGGGAGAAGTTTGCACTGAACCTGTCAGCCAGTATGTTGGCAATGTGTGTAGGTTCAGTAATTTTCACATCATTTTGAACTAATTCTGAGCATATCTGGGAGTTTCCTCCTAGGTTTCTAACATAGCTAAAGAAGGCCTTATGATTCTCTTTAGAGTCCTTGGCGATTTTTCTCTCAAAATTTGCCTTGGATGATTTTATGAGAGCTCTTAGTTTTTTACTTATAATGATCAAAGGTGTCTTACCTTTCAAGGATTTTGCTCTATCTTGTAGTAGCTTCCTCCTTTTGTTGTAGAGCTTGTTTATGGCTGGGGTCCACCAGACTGGACGCTTGCCTTTGGTACAGAGAGTCTTAGTTTTGTTTGGGATTGCCTGATCCATGCAGTCCTGTAGGTGCTGGTAGAAGGCATTTGTAAGTGATTCAGCGGTTTGAGTAATGTTTACCACTGGCTCAGGGGCCTTAAAGGAGACCACACTAGTTCTTAGAAGTGTGAAATCGGCTTTTGAGAAGTTTTTCACTGTGGTCTTTTTTGTTTCAGGTGGGGGCGGGATGAGGACCTCCAGCGAGATTAGTTTATGATCTGATCTCACCAGTGAGGGGTATACTTCCGGTGTTGAACATTTTGATCCCGTGTTCGTGATGATGAGATCAAGTATGTTTTCTCCTCTTGTGGGGATGGTGACTAGTTGTTCCATGGCATTTGAGTTGATGAACTCCAGGAATCTTTGGGTTAGAGCGTTCGGGCTTGAGTAGTGTTCCCAGTCTATATTAGGGTAGTTGAAGTCACCTAGTATGATGGTGTTTGGAGATACATTTATCCCCTCCAATGTTTTCAGGAAGGCCATGTGAGGTTCCTGAGTTTGAGAGGGTGGCCTGTAACATGCTACAAATTGCAGAGCAGTCTTGCCTATGGTTAATTGCACCTGGATGGTCTCCGATGCATCGTGTGTTGCCACCAACCTTGAGGTGTGGGTGTCCTTTATGAATATGGACACCCCCCCTCCTTTCTTGATGTTGCCCGGATTTTGGGGCCGGAACGCATGATATGAGGTGAAACCTGTTAGTGCTGGGGTGCTCTCAGGAGCCTTGAACCAGGTTTCTGTCACAGCACAGACATCAATGTTCTCCATATTGAGAAGGGCCTCGAGTGCGTGCATCTTGAGATTGAGACTTCTGGCATTGAGCAGCATTACCCTTAGTTTTTTTCCTTTTTGGTGTTCTAGGGTGGTAGGTTTAGAATTTGAGCCTTGCCTAAAAAGGCACTATGGGGTGGCAAGAGCCTTTGCCAATATCCGGAAGCCCAGGGTGACAGGTGCAAGCCGTCCCTTGACAGCGTGGCTTGTCCAGCATGTCATCCCAGGCAGACAGACATTGGATCCCCTTTGAATGACACCAGAATTTAAGCCAATTATTAAAGCTGATCATCTTATCACTGTATTGTGGCATCATTCTAGGTGAAGGTAGGATACTGCTCAAGGTCAGGGTCATACCTGCCTGGGCTACATAATCAGAGAGCTCCTCGATGTCCCTTTCATGTAGTCCAAGGAGGTACGTCTCAGGTCGTTGACACCAGCGTGGACAATGACTGAGTCATACTTGTACCTGCTGTTGAGAGACCTGAGTGCTTGCGTTATGTGGCGGATTCTAGCGCCCGACAGGCAGCTTACTGTGACCTTCTCTTTACTCAGTCTGGTGAGTGGGACGTCAGTGTGTCTGACTATGGAATCACCAATGACAAGTGTGTCTGGCATTTTGTTTGGCCTTAAGGGCTGTGACTGTTTGACACTCTGACTGTGTGGTCTATGTGTTGCATGTGTTGGGTCGTGAGGTGGTAGTTGTTTGGGTGTCTGCTTTGGTGGCCTCTGCTGTTTTGGTAAATTTTTGATCAGAGCCTCCGAGTATGTCTTTGTGTGAGTATGTGTATGATTTGAAGTTGTGATGGTACCATTTGTGACTGGGTATGTATTGTGTGTGGTTACCTTCTCCTCCTGTCTGGTCTTGCCAGTCCTATGTTGAGAGAGCTCAGCCTCCAGTTTGGCCGTATAGTTGCATCTCTCGCATGTATTTGTGTTTTGTGGGAGATGGAGAGGATTGTCTGTGTACATGAGGCAATTGTAATATTGCCTCAATATTCCCAGGTTCACCAGTTGAGCTGGAGAGGACACTAGCAACTGATCCCTCGACATACTAGAAGTAGTAGATAAAGAGACTTTCAAAGGACTCCGGGGGAAGTGGGTTTTAGGCTGGTGGGGTACTATCTATAATAAGAGTGCTTTATCAAGGTGCAAGTACTGTAGGAGTAAGTGCTAGGCTTTACAGATAGAGAATAGTCTACTTGGGAATCAAGTAGAGATGAACTTTTCAGTTATAGGATATGCTGGTTAGATCAGCAGTACAGTTCAAGGAAGGTAGTTCTAAGGGAAAATTGGAAGAGTGGAATTTAGATGGCCCAAATAGTTTAACCTTGTTTAACCGCTGCTGCTCTTGTGTGCAACAGTGGTAACTCCGCGCTAAATCGCGCTTACGTGCATTTAGCGTGTTTTATAGCAGGGGGCTGAAGGGAGCTAGGAATTGGCCCAAAACGACCAATGGACTACTAGTTTCTGGCTGAAACTTCACCAAATCGGACAAAAAGGCCACTCAGTGCTTCCCACTCCCACTGGTAAGCAAAGAAACTTCCCTCCTTCCTAATAAGGCAATGGATCAGTAACAGGAACTAAAAACAAAGCCCAGGGATCGGCAACTCTGAAACTGGACTACTCTAGTTCAGTAAGGCGGGAAAACAAGAGATTTTTTTTGTTTTATTACAGAGACAAGGAAAAAAACAGACAGTAAATGCTATAAATGCTGTAAATCGGCTAGCGCACTTTAGTGTGTAGTCTACAGAAACAATTTGCAACAATTAGAAACTTAATGTGCAATAAACAGTGTAAAATGCAGAAATCACTTAAAGTAGCAGTAAAACAGGCGAAATGCAGTCGCTAGCTTAAATAACAGTGGGAAAGCCACAAAAAATACTTATATCTCGTAGAAAGTCACTCTTTTAGCTCTCTGCTGCTTGGATCACTCTGCAGGCCACCACGAGGATCTCTGCTGAGTTGGTACAAGCTGGAAAACGCGTGTTTAGCGTGTTTTATAGCAGGGGGCTGAAAGGACCTAGGAATTGGCCCAAAACGACCAATGGACTACTAGTTTCTGGCTGAAACTTCACCAAATCGGACAGAAAGGCTGCTCAGTGCTTCCCACTCCCACTGGTAAGCAAAGAAACTTCCCTCCTCCCTAATAAGGCAATGGATCAGTAACAGGAACTAAAAACAAAGCCCAGGGATCAGCAACTCTGAAACTGGACTACTCTAGTTCAGTAAGGCAGGAAAACAAGAGATTTTTTTTTTTTTTTTTTTTTTTTTTTTTAGAGACAAGGAAAAAAAACAGACAGTAAATGCTATAGAAACAATTCACATGCAGTGCAAGCTGGCACACTTGAGTATGTAGCAATATTAGTCCACACACAGTATGAAAAAAATGTAATTAAATTAAAAAGGAATAAAAGCAAGTGCAGAAATGGTTTATTAGATAGAATGCGGTAAAGAGATGGGACTGGGGAGTGTCCTAGATCAAATCTACAGTGGGCGGGCACTGCAAAAGCCACCAACAGTTTCAACAGAGCTAGATCTGAGAAATCAGTCCAAGTTATAACAACCACAATAAAATGCAGGAAATATACTTAAATCAGCTTATGTCCAGTTGATGTATGCAGACAAATCTCAGTAGCAAGCAACTCTACTTAAAATGATTACCAGAGATGTAACCAACACAGGTTTTAATGTTATCAGAACCCCCACCCAAGCTAATTAACACTTAAAGGAATTTCAGAGCAGTTTAACAACTAGTGCAGAGCTTCAGACACACACACAAGACAGTTTCAACAGAGCTAGATCTGAGGAATCAGTCCAAGTTATAACAACCACAATAAAATGCAGGAAATATACTTAAATCAGCTTATGTCCAGTTGATGTATGCAGACAAATCTCAGTAGCAAGCAACTCTACTTAAAATGATTACCAGAGATGTAACCAACACAGGTTTTAATGTTATCAGAACCCCCACCCAAGCTAATTAACACTTAAAGGAATTTCAGAGCAGTTTAACAACTAGTGCAGAGCTTCAGACACACACACAAGACAGTTTCAACAGAGCTAGATCTGAGGAATCAGTCCAAGTTATAACAACCACAATAAAATGCAGGAAATATACTTAAATCAGCTTATGTCCAGTTGATGTATGCAGACAAATCTCAGTAGCAAACATTTTATATAGCCCACCTAATCATGAAGGGATTCACATCTAGATCAGGGGAGGTCATCGTGCCTCTTTACTCATCCCTCATCAGGCCCATAATTGAGTACAATGCCCCTTTTGGGATGTACCTTACCAGACACCTGCAGCAACTGGAAAGACCCCAAAAGTACCTCACCAAGAGGATCAAAGGGCTCAAACAGATGCCATATGCTGCCCGGTTAAAGAAACTCCAGCTCTACTCAGTGGCATACCGCCTGCTCAGAGGCGATCTGTGCCTGACGTATAAAGCCATGAACAATCCAGAATTAATGGACATGCTGCACCTCAGAAAATCCAAATCCCATCGAGTTACGCGCTCGAGATACTTGAACCTCAGCACTGAAATAAATAGGACATGCTGGAGGGACAGATTCATAACCCAGAGGCTCCCTTCACTCTGGAATAAAATCCCAGTCAAGGTTAGGCAGAGTCCCTCATTGAATCTCTTCAAGAGGAATCTTGATGAGTGGATGGGGGATCGTAGGTTTACCCCGGGTATCACTTCTGTGTCACTGTTAGACAGAGGCACAGTATACTAACCTCGAAAAAGGGCATAGCAAAATTAATTTAAAATGGGTGGCGAAAGCCAAACACACTCTGGCTAGGCTTATAAATGCCCTAGGGCAGATAGACTAGTATGAACCTATGAACCTAAGACTTTGTAGGGACATTTTCAGTATTCTATTTTATTTGTTATTGCTGGACTAACTGGATCTACATTTATATGTCCTGGGGTATGGTTTATATCTCATTTTAGCATTTGTGACATTATTCATTTAAATTGACCTGGAAGATTGCAGCTGGCAGTGTATTTTTAAATCTACTGATGTAATCTTGTAATAATTTCCATATTATTTTCAGAGTTTATACATTCAAATATCCTAACTTTTGTTAATATATTTGATCTAGTGGTTATTGCAATTGAAATATTGCTTCACTCTAAGCTGTGTGTACGTGCTTACAAAATACACATTATGATAACTTGATAACTTTGGAATTTAAGCCAAAGGCTGTGGTTGAACATAAGTAGAGGCTTGGACAGTGCTTACTTGGAACCAATGACAATACAGCTTGGTATTTTGTTCAATCCAATGGAAGTATTAGGTTTGCTCTTTAACAGGGATTCTATGACTTGTTCCAAGATGATTTCAGGAGACAATAAATTTTCAGGGATACTGAAAGCAACGATGTGAGTATGTGGAGTACATTTAGCACTAAATCTGTCTCGTAATATACTGGTTATATCATTGTGATTGGAATATATGATATTAGAATACATGAGCTCGGGACATCATCAGATGTTATTCTGTAACTTTGTGACAACTAAAGAATGATAGAATGATTTGTAATTTACAACATACTTTGCTTTACATTTTTTAATATATGTATCTTTTTTATAGGTGAGTGCTGCAAATATGGTGATAGAATATGTGACTTACTTGGAAGATGTTTACCCTTTCCCTACAGATGTGTGTCCACGGAGTTAGCATATTTAAGTAAAGAGAGGGGGTGGAGACCAAAGGTCTCACACATATCAATGCAAAAACAGTTTTTGTATTTCTTTTCCAAGAAAATGTTTTTCAGTGTTATTTATACCGTGACAGTAGTTTCAATGAAAGTGCCTGCAATAAAATAATGACACAAGTGTAGAGCAAATTATCATATGGTATTGGAATTTTATTACTGCCATATATGCATTTTAACAGCCATACTGACTGAGTCATATGCAAAATCGGAGGGTGGCTAGAAGTTGCATCTAGAGTTACAGGGTTATTAACAGCAGAGGCCAGGAATGCTAAACTATATACTTCTGCCCAGGATTGATAGTGTCATTTCTCTTACTGTCCTGAGACTCAAGTGCTTCAAACTGTGTTAGATAGGATTGGATATGCAGTGTGACATAGTGACTGCTGATACAAGTACACTGCTGACTGTACAAGTGTATGTGTCAGAGTCAAAACTGACAGGCAGGCTGAAGCAGCTAGGTAGGCAGTCTGAAGCAGACAGGCAATTAGAAGCAGGCAGGCAAACCATTTCCATAACAATTAATATGTAGTGGCTGCTTTTAGAACGATATCAGGGTTGCTGTCCTTTATGGAATGAAATTTCTCGATCTCTTGGTCAAAATAGGGTCTTATACAGAGTCTCCAGGGACTTCTTTGTGAAAGTAGTCTGGAATGTGTCCTTCAAACTAAAGGTTTAAAAGATGTCCCTGAAGAGAAAATTGAAATTGTTATCTTACAAAAAAGAAGCCAAGAGAAGTTACCTGGCCCATGTAGTTCAAACTCTTTGGTAACTCCTAGTGAAAAGAAGAATTGATATTTGTAAGTGTTACTTGTTTTTTGTACTGCCTTGAAATAAATATTAAGTGATTGTGCACTGAGTAAAAATCATTAAACTGTAAAAGGATCTCTCTATGGCCTATGTATGGAATTGTTGGGACAGGCTTTGTGAATGCATTTCTTTTCTGCTAATCTCCATTTTGGCAAGAAAACATTTTTTTGAATGTTCCCTATAAATTGACTTGAACTGAATGATAGTTTCCACAGACTTTTTCTGATACTGAAAATACAGAAAAATAGCATAGATTTATTTATATTCTTCATTACTTTTGAACACCATTATTTTGACATTTTTTTAAATTGATTGGTTTCCAACAGTTTATAGAGGAAGCTTGTTCTTGATGATCTTACATGTAGTCTTTTGTATAATAACCACTTAATGCCCATTGTGCCTACTGTCAGACTTATAAGGAACAACTTTTAATGCAGATGTTTTTGTACATAATAAGGGTGGCAGCAACCTATTTTCAGATCGTGGATCAGTCTCTGAGATGGTAAGACAGCAGCATGCTCATAATGTGTCCTTAACAGTAACCTAGGGTATATCCTAGATCATGACCCTTTTAAGAACTGTGAATTACATACTAGGTGCAAATGCAAACCTGAGTAGTTGGCTTTGCCCATTTGTTCCTATACCTCATTCTTCTCCCTCAGACTGAGTTCCTTATAGCCTGATCTAACCTGACCTTTAACCTGATCTGATTTGTTATTTAAACCAACTTTTTAAACTTCAGTCTAAGAAATACAACTCATGTATTTAGCTGGCTTGTATGTAGGTGGCACTTCATAAATACAAGTTTAAGTCTGAATCCGCCATCCTCAGAGAAAGCTCCATTCTCTAGTCCTGAGTTTGATCTCCTCTATCTCCATTGCCTAGGTATAGGACTCTGAACAAATGATTTAACATGGCAGTTTTCATGACTCATCCATAAAAATAGAGCTAATGTGCCTAATAGGTATTCTGAGTTAACAAAGAAAGACAATAAAAGAATAAATAAATAAAAATTATATCCAGATTAATTATGGCTATGTTTTTGAAGACTCTGTAATATGTACTGCAATTTCTGAAAATGTTATTCTCACAATGAGAATTCTGTTTACTTTAATGTGATACACTTTTAACTGTTATCTATGTATACCCTTGATTGTACATTGATTATCCACTGTTAATTGCTTTGTGCCTGGGCTGTGACTGAAAAGAGTCTTTGAATCAGACCACCTAGCTAGTAAACAGATACATAATAAACATCAAGGAGATCAATATGCATCATTTAGCATTTAATCTTTGTATCATTGTATTTCTTTGATGATGATGGGGCTGAAAAAGGCAGCCCAGGTTCCATGTCACTTACCAGATGGCAAGGGTGACTACTCATGCAGTATTAGTCTGTATTAATGCTATTAGAGAGGCATGCCTGTGCATGGGCTTGATTTTTATATATGCATTTCCACCAAGGACACAAGCAGAAAATGATTAGTTTACTATTTTATTAATTGTCTCTTTTACCCAATAATAGTTCACTTTGTTTCTTAATTTCCATGAGCAGTGTTTTTTATTGATTGATTTATTTTGTCAGTGAGGGCATTTTTCTGCATTTTGTAAGCCATTTCCTACTTTTATTAACTGGTACGTCACTTTATTTCCCATTATCTTTATGGAGGTTAATTAGTTGACATATGCCATTCTTGACTTAATATGGCTGACATCACTTCCATTCTTCCTGCCTTTTTTATTCTATGCCAGCACCTGTACAGCTTTCTTTTGACACATCAGATTGCTTATTCTACACTTCGTCCTCTCTGCTTAACACTTATCTCTGTCCTTTCATTAATGGCATGACTCTCTTACCTTGAGGTTCTGGGTTTATTTTCTCTGTAGCAGGTCAGTTATGTTCTTTTATTAAGAGCTCTGCAATTCATTGATGTATTTTTCAGTCTTAGCCATATTTAGAATCGTGACAGTAAGACTGTTGCATTCGATTCTTTGTCAAGGTGTTTTACATTGCTTTTCACAAGTTTTATGTTGGCTATTTGGTGTTCCACATGATTCCATTGTCTTTGTGTAAACGTATTGTACAAATTACTTTTACAGCAACAACAGGTTGACTGTTTGAGATTTGGTAGACTCCATGTTATGTTATCCCAGCCCAGATTCCTTTGCTCTCCCCCTCTCCTTCCGGTCAGTCTTCAGGCACCGTACTTGCCAACCAAAGCTGATCACCTGCATTACAGTTGAGAATACTCTCATTAAAACATTGGGCTTGCATCATATGTCCTAACCTCTCTACTTAAAAAACAGCAGGAACAAAAATGCAAATTAGACACACATTTTTAAAAGTTTTGGTTAATTTTTAACCCCTTGTAGGCTCATTATTGGTCAAAGTATAAACAGATTATTGTTCATATAACCACAAGAAGTAGTGAAACAAATCAGAACTCTGCAATCCATGGATGTGGTCTATGGCCTTAGCCATATTTAGATTTATGTCAATAAACTGTTCCATTTGATTATTTATCCTGCTGTTTTACATTATTTTTCACATTTGTTATTTTTGTTACTTGGTGCCTTAGTATAATTTTCATGCATTTGGTACTGGGCTGATAACTAAGATGTTATTCAAAGTTAGTTGTTAGGATGGAGATGCTCTTCAAAAAGGTGAAGTCATAGAACATTACAGCATCTCAAGAACAGGCAATACAAATTCAGATATCCTCTCAATTTGCAGACATCTACAGGTTGACAGGCTTCCCAAATGGTTTTGTATTTCTACTAGATGAGCATTTACTCCAATGAGTTCAGGTCCTCTGTGTTGAACTCCATGAACACTGCTTTGCATAGGTAATCACAGATGGTGTACTTCCTAGCTGTTTGACAGCAGTGATTGCTTAATTGATAATCCATTACTGTGTGAGGGTATATCAGGATTTACTAATGGTAGGTGTGGTTTGATCACAAGGATGAAACCTGAGCAATTAACAGAGCCAACCATGGGTAAATCCTGATTTACCCACAAACAGAAGTGGATTATTGCTATTATGCAATTACATTATTTAAGAAGGGAATTGCTTACCTTTGTTAAATAATGTATTTATATAAAGACACCAGTGTTTTTCTGTGTTGTCTTCTCTATACTGATGTACTATGCATACGTATGGTACTTAGGTTCCCACGCATACACAGTGCAGGAGAAGTGATGGAGAAAACAGAATCTTCATTGGTGTTTTAACTATTAAAAGTAAAAGAGATTTATAAGGCTCAGCTTAAACATATAGGGAAAAATCAGGTAGGTTTCGGTTTGTTTAACTTTGCAGAACGTACCTAATGTTTCTTATATTTACCTCTGTCCCTCAGCATATATCAATAGAAAGTCTGGCTGCTCAATGGTACTTCAGTGGACGGACTTTGTCCTATTGGTGCATGTTGAATTTGCAGTGGCCATGCTGGATGGGCTGTCCAATCAGCTTGCTAATTTTTGAATATAAATGAGCATTTATTGTTTCATTTATTGTAGAGATATTCCTTCTTGTAGTCATGTGACCATAGAGCTGGTATATGGATGGATGTTTGGATGATATGATTGGCTTGCACCCAGCGTTTCATTATAGATTTTTTCATCAAGTAGAGGTTCCAACAAGCTGTTTCTATATATTGGTCATTGTTGAGCTGCAACTCCACGAGTCATAGTGGACGCATGTTGGCAATTAATGGCACTAAGAGGTTTTATTATACTGTTTGCCCTTTGAAGTGCAGTACAGCACAAATCTATTAGGGATACTTATCCAGTAGGGCTCTGCTGTTGTTGTCACTATGAAATACATGGTATTATTGGCCAAAGCTTACCTTATGAGGATTGAGACCCCAAATGAAGAGCTCATTAAGTTTCATAGAACTTGATAAAACACATCCCTGTCTATAACTAATTGAGTTTACATCCCAATGTAGGGGTGCATCCCTGTTCTGTATCTTGGCCAAAGTGGGCAGCAGTACAAGACAAAATTTCAGAAAATGGACAGTAGGTATAGGCAGACAGGATTAGGGAGGCCATAGGGTCTGCCCCCCCCCCCCAACATTGGAATTCACATTCATTACCAATGAAATGTCGCTTACCCAACCCCTCTGACTGAGTGCTGTGCATAAATGAAGGAAAGTGAGAAACTGAAACCAACTGTAAATTGTTATAATTATCGTCCTTTCACTAATTAAATAACTTTACAAAGAAGTTTATTTCAGAAACTGATATGAGGTAGGGTGTGGTCCTCCCAATGTTCCTCATCCAGTTTTGCTGCTATGGTGTAGCCTATGCACTTTAGGAATGGACACCCATAAGAGATGAATAAATTAAAATGTAAAGAAAGCAAGATTGTAGCCTATGTCACAGATAAAGATAGAGTATTGTTCAGATGTATGTCTTTTCCAATATCTTTTATTTAAAGTTTAAGAACTTTAGAAAAAACAGTAAGCAGACTACATCAAATACAAAAAATGCAATAATGACAATCCATTAAAAAGAGAAAGAGCAAAACATGACTAAGAAAACATTATATACAATTATATACAAAAGTATGAATGCTGAAAAAAATAATGTGGAATAAACTTTATAAAAAACACTGATAAGGATGTTGACTTACATAATATTTGGATTCATTTACATTTGAGTGACTTTAGTTTTTATCTCAGATGTTTATTTTTTCTCATTCCATCATTAAAACAGTTCACAGACTCTTTCCTTAATGAAGCGCTGATGCATATGACAATAACAACATTTACAGTGTCCTCTTAACAGGTCATTAGAGTTTATTCTTACTATGAATGTTTTCATTTTAATATACAGTGTTTGATCAGTTAAAGAGATGTCTATGAGGGGAAAATGTTACCCAAAATTATGGGTTTATTTTATAACATAGTAAGAACATTTGGCATTTTGTAATGGTAGAAAAATTGTTTCAAGAATTACACATTTTGTCCAAAAGAAACTTTTCCGCAGAAAACACAATGATAGTAGCAATAGTAGCAATTGTGGCCATTTATTAATAAAACTTCAAATAACAGTGTAACCCTTAGCAGAGTAACAAACTCATAGAATAACATCACAGTTGGTAGAGTAGAAACATTTCACCTTCCATTCCCAAACAAGCAGCGTTAATTCCCACCACTCACTCAAAACATGCCATCATCTTCTGAAGCACATACCACCGCACACTTATGACTTCCCGACTTATTGCCAGAAGAAGAGAAGGAGGGAACAGAAGAGGGGTTCAAATGATCCCCTTTCTACACCCACCAGCCTGCTACTGCAGTCTCCTCCCTCTACCACTTTCCAATCAAATCCTTCAAAAATAATGCCAAATGAACACTCAGAAAATCCAGACCTATATCACAGATGAGAACTCCAAGCACTCTGAACTAAGAAGCTTCTCTGTCATCAACTTTCTGTGAAACAATCATAAACAATAAAATAATCCTTTTTTATTTTTTATTAGTTATGATTTTTTTCACTGTCATTGATTTTCACAACATGAATTTTGGGATTGGTTTAATTTTTATACATTTATTAGTTTAAATATATGCTTTATGATATATTTTTCTTGTAGCATTTTAGACTATGCACGCTGCTTTAATTGTTGGTTTTAAAACTGAGCAAGTGCTGTGATGTAAGGTGATTCTGAGGAAGTCCTTTGACATACGGATGAAAGCTCTTAATGGATACATTTAGTTTCAGTTATTAAGAGATGTATTTTAAACTTGTTGCATTTTCCTGATGATTCTGGTGTTTCTTTTGTTGAATCAACCAGCCAGATACACCTCATAAAGGTTCCATATCTCCTATGGCAGCACCACTGGTTTTTGCCTTGTGTCTGAGACTAGAGAATAGAACCTATGAAGCTAAAGATGTGACAGACTATCAGTGATCTCATTAAAGTGTCCCTGTACATGCCTGACTGACAAGCTAAAATTAACAAACTCTGTAACATTAACATCCGCCATACCAGCAAAACCAAAACTGACCTCACTGTCTTCTTAACTAGTAAAGGTATAACTGCTTTATTGTCAGAAAGAAAAATCACTCTCCTATTCTGGAACCTCTCTTTCCAAATCACAGATGCCACCCAAGTAGGCATAAGGACCAAGAATGCCATATCTCTCCTCCATGCAGCAGGCTATTTATCAGTCCTACTCACCACAAACCACTCTCTATCTAAGAACACAGCCATACCTTGAACTCATGATGCATCTGTATACAGGCTTAGCTCCTCATCCTCAAA
The DNA here is from genome assembly GCF_019279795.1 of Protopterus annectens. Lineage (NCBI taxonomy): Eukaryota > Metazoa > Chordata > Ceratodontiformes > Protopteridae > Protopterus > Protopterus annectens. The sequence continues at coordinate 12,679,282 of NC_056728.1, forward strand.
CAGTCCTGCTGCCAAAACAGCACACCATTAAAATTTCACAACACTGTCTACAATGACATGTCTTTCTTCACCATCTGACGAGCCCTAACCCAGTAGTGTTTACTCTACACCACCTAAACAAATTGGCAACTGACCTATAAAAGCCCTACCCAGACCTATTGCCCTACATGTAAAATTTATCAGGCCAAGTAACTCCACCACATCCCTAACTCCCACCTTCTCTCTACTTGATCGACTCAAGCTTTCCCTCCAAATTATTCAATTTGTCAGCTGGTAAACAAAATAAATGCCTTTGCACATCCACTGTTAGAACCAAAGCTCATCATCTAACTCATGCTTCAGGTTTGTCATGCACTAAAGGCACACCCAATTCCTTACACATCTCCACTGCTATTCTTATACTACTATTCCAGCCTCAACTCCCTGTTTACCCTCTCTAATCAATAGAGAATTCCACTGCCCAATTGCTGGAAATCTTATTTTGCCAAAACCATTGAAAAAGCAAGCTGAATTTCTTGAACAAACGTAAGCAACCACACACCCCATTGGCATAGCCTTATCAAAATGATACAGCCCATGCACCCACACACATAATTAACAATGGCCAGTCTTCCTGCCTGATCAACAAAAACTGAAACGCTGACTCATTGTCCAGTTTCACCATCCATGGGTCCTGAAATTTCTAATTAGGTGCACAGAGTCATCCTAGGATATATATTGCACCTGGGAGTCTGTTCTGTTGATGAAATCATTTACCAAATTCCCCTTGGGATAAGATACAGAACAGAAGCATATGAGTTACCTGTAAGACCATATACATACAACTCAGCAAACAACACGACTGGATGTATATAGAGGAAACATCACCATAGGAAGTCTCTGCAAGATGCATCATCAAAGAGGACTGCACTGGCATATGTGTGGCATGCAGGATATGTCACAACAGAGGGTGTCATTGTATTGGTAAGATATCATCATTCAGATACCAGCATGGGAAGGTACCATAAAATATCCAGTACCACAATAAATCTAGGCCCATTTAGTGAAGAGGGATGTATCATCACAAACATAACCTAAATACAGGGGTCATACAAGAACAGTGATGCATCACAAATAGCATAGGGATATGTGACAGCGTGGTACAATACACTAAATATCATACCGCAGCATGATTAATAACAAACGTCTCAAGGACAAGACAGAATGAAAAATACCACAAACAAGTGTCACACTGCATGCCTGACATGGAAAATTACACATAAGGCAATCCTATGATGCACAGGTTATTGCAGCAGAATTGATGGTCTAGTGATGAGCACAGCTACCTTCCAAGTAATTGATCTGTGTTTGATTCCTGCTCAGTGCAAGAAGTCTTTATGTTGCTTTTGTAGCATTGGTGGTATAATGGTGAGTTTAACTGTCTTCAGAGTAGTGGACCCATGTTCAATTCCCAGCCAGTGTGCAAGAAATTAGTACGTTAAACATTCATCTTGTTGGTGTAGTGGACGGACAAAAATGTTGTGGCCATTTTGGAGTTAAGGTTGGTATAATGGTTAAGGTGTTTACCACACAAATACAAGAAATTGGCTAGACTTAAAATAGCCCAGAGGAACAGTCATCTAAATAATTACTCAGTAATTACCAATGAATAAATGATGATTCAATCTAAATCCACCTGTAGCCCCAATGGAGAAATGCAAGAACTCTCTAATGGTGCAACCTCAAAGAGGCATAAAACTCTGCCTGCCTCAACCTCCTTAGCCAACAACTTCCACACAATTTCTTAGTTTCCCTTGACTGACTTCAAATTCTGACATGTCATCCCCCCACCCATGATTTAATAGAAAATCGATCTGTAAAACCCGTAATCAAATCCTCAGTTACCTCAGCATCAGGCAAACCACTCAACTCGGCCAAAAAAACAGCAGTACATTAATGGGTAAATGAGAAAGCTTGCCTCCCTGGCTGTCCCCGAAATTACATAACTCCTCTCTACCCACAAAAATTACTTCTACTTCTGAGATCATGCTGCCCTGCATTCAGCTGTCTAATCCTGTCCTGTAAAGCCAAATGACATCTGCACAACCAACCTTCTCTCTGCCAGCACTTATCTGCTGTGCAACTGCCCGCATACCTAGAACTCACATAATTAAACTTTCAGACTGACCAGGCACATGTACCACCATTAAAAGCCTAGCAAGTCCCTACTCTACCCCTAAATCTCACATCTGTCTCTCTTGTCCCCCTGCACTATCCAACATTGTTGCTAGCCAAATGTCTGCATGCCTCACTTCCTAATGCAAAGTCTTGTTGATAACTTTCCATTTATGGAAATGCTAATCATATCACAACCAAGCATTGCCTGGCCTCAGCCTGCGTACCTACTTAATTATAAGAAAATACACCAACAATGGCAAGGCCTGCAATGCATCAGTTTCAAGCACTACCACCATGTAGTAGACAAAACCCAGGACCCAGTTGCCCCAGGCCCACTGTCTAAACATGTCTGGCCTCCACTTACACAAGGTTGTCAATGCAGCTACCAGATCCTTGCTTCTGGGACCTTCTGACTCAACCAGTCACTGTACACCCTCCACATCAATTAGGTCAAATACATCAACAAACTCACCCTTACATATCACTCACTTCCCAATGCAAAGTCTTGTTGATAACTTTCATTTTATGGAAATGCTAATCATATCACAACCAAGCATTGCCTGGCCTCAGTCTGTGTACCTACTTAATTATAAGAAAATACACCAACAATGGCAAGGCCTGCAATGCATCAGTTTCAAGCACGACCACCATGTAGTAGACAAAACCCAGGACCCAGTTGCCCCAGGCCCACTCTCTAAACATGTCTGGCCTCCACTTGCACAAGGTTGTCAATGCAGCTACCAGGTCCTTGCTTCTGGGACCTTCTGACTCAACCAGTCACTATACACCTCCACATCAATTAGGTCAAATACATCAACAAACTCACCCTTACATATCTTCTCTTAAACCGCTTATAGTAAAATTGGGCAGTAATAAACACCCCAGACCTCCCTCCCAGAAGGATGCACTCCCATATATATATAATGCCAGCCTCAGCAACCTGCCTAAGCCCTGCTCTGCCTGGACCACAGGTGGCTCTAAACAACCTAATCCTTCGGCACTACCTCCATCTACAATACCCAACTGACTCCTTACTTCTTGATTCTGCTCTTCAAAAGCAAATAATTCCTGCAGCCTAATCCTCTCTGAACTACCTAATACTCACAGCAACTTGGCTACTCTTTCAACCTTTAACCTATCTTTTCATGAACTAACCACATCTTGACCACCATTAGTTACTGCCTGTGTACGGCTGGGGCCCCACCTTCAGAACTCCACTGGCCCCTGTCTTTGCTGTTCTCCTTAAACTCCTCAATCTTTTCCTCATTGCAATGACCCTCTGCTCTTCCAGTTCCTTGAGTTTTCTCCCACCTCTCATCTGACACTCTGTGGCTAGTTCCATATAAGGCTCCCTTCTCAACTCTACTGGCATCTCAGGCAGCATGCCTGAACAAGTCCACTTCACCGAGAACTCTAACTGGGACAATGTTCCTTCAGTGCTTGCACCTCAACCATCTGTAAGAATAAACAGTCCATTCATATCCCAACTGACCAACCCTGCAGCACATAACAATTCCCAGCCGTACTCCCAACTATTTCCCCCAGCCTCTGCTACCCTAACCTCCTGACAAAACTGCTACAAACCCCCCATTACCCTCCATTCTCCCAAATAGCCTTGCTTGTGTTGTACCAGTATCAAACCATCTTAGCTAAAATGTATGATGTGCTAAAATATATAATCCCTATGCCAAATAGTCCCAACACCTGCACCACTGGCTGCTTAGCTCAAGCATGCATTAACAGGCATCTTACTCTATAAAACAGGCATAACTCAACAACTTGAAATAAAGTACTTCTGAGCAGGTATTGGTAAACAGGTCCCGTTGTAAAAATCAGACGAAACAGCAAAAAACAGCAATGGTACACTGAAGCATGACCCCAAAGACCATCCAGTAAAAATATATAGCATGTTTATTTGTAGGTAAGTGTTTTTACCAGGTTCTGTGGCTTCATCAGACCATATACATACATAAAAACTTGTAAAAAGCAGTTTTTAAATACCTCCTATCATTCATTAAGTTCAAACTTTTCATTCAACGAATCATGTCACAGCATATACGCCCCCTAATTATATAAGGGGCATCATCAATTCTTCCCTTATTTAATTTAAAAAGATATTCTTACAAACTACCAAACTTTACGTAACTTACAATCAATAAAAAAATATAACAAATACGTCTCTGTACAGACAAGTATACATTACTTATACTTATATAATATAGCCAATTTACGGTGCATAATACATATATTCTTATACTTGCTCAGGCCAATATAAACAATTCTATCACTTTGCCGTTTTGATATGGAAATATAACTCATGAAACAGTATGCCAACTTTAGCTTATTCTTTCTAATATAGATCGCGGACATATAAATTCATCTGCACTAGCTTAGCTAAATCAATGCTATTCATATTGTTCTTTGTATTAAAACTTCACATCCCTAGAATAGAGCTTTATATTTGAGTCTCTGTAGATTTAGGGTAAAGCAGCTATACAATTGTAGAAGCCGTCATACAAAAAACATGTGACTAATCAAACAAAGGCTGTTCTTACTCCTGGGCGTAATAAACAATGTATTATACTTCCTTCTGAACATGAAACTATATATATCCACCAGCTTTCCACTAAATATATTGTCCATTTAACAGGCGATGGTACAGCTTTGAGTATGCAACTTGTCTACCATTGTCAATTTCAACTATTTATTTATTTACAAAATATTACTTGCTCCATCAACTGAGCGCCAATACACCAGCTCAATAATGTCATTGCGCAAGTCCCATTCACTCAACAGCAGCTATATCCCCAGAGCCATACCGGGACTGTATTCATCAGACCCTAGCTGAGTATAAGAGTGTAAATATTAGCTCCATTTAAGCACAAGTAGTACATATACTTGGACATTATACTCATGAATGCATTACTAAGAAATTTGTCATAAATATATACTTGTATGCCCACTGAAACTCTATAGCTTACTAAACTCTGTGACTCACTATTTCATTCCTTATTATAACAGGAATGCTAACTATAAAGATCGCATTATTAAATGCTTCAGATAAACTTCAAAATACTTCATATAATCAAAAAGCACTCCCCACTATTAAATAATAAAAACCTATCAAAATACGTGATAGCTAATGTGCATAATAGACAATTCATGGAGTTTTACTCTATTGGTTTTAGCTAAAAACACAAAACATTGCATACTGAGTTAATAGAATATATATATAAAATAACATCGAACATTCACTTAATAACCAAGTAGAGATACAATAAACCAATTTGTGTATCTTTATACTGATGAATAGTAGAATACAAACATCAGCACATTTATCCTGACTAAATACTTGTGTGGGCCTAGATAGTGATACTAGACAGGGGTATAGGACTTTATAGGAAATGTAACTAATTACAATATACTATAGATAAACCACAGCTAAGAAGTATATATTAAATTCTTAAATTATATATAGATAATTTTAAGTAGCTGACGTACACTTATCTAGTGCACTTGAATTAAATACATATGTTATCTGATAATATTATGCATATATATATATATATATATATATATATATATATATATATATATAGATATATATATAAAATGAACATTTCTAACAAATCAAAACTAGAAATTCTTTTCATATAATCTGATCTCATTCTTATTATGGCCTCAGAGAAAATATATTCTAAGGATCATCATTATGTACTAAAATACAATTTTTTTTTTATATCAACATAAAACAGACTAGTATTATGTATCAGGTATTAACTTAAATTATAAACCTACTCATATAACAATATATTTTTAACTCCATACTAATAATCCAATTGATATAAAAGATTGAATACACATATATATAGCCTAATATTTATATATTTACAGCTACTTCCTAGGTAATCCACGTGCCTCCAATACGCACTTCAATAAGATTTTACCATTGAGCCCTTTGTCCTTTGTCAGCTCATAGCTTTAATATCCATCTTAATTCACTTTTCTCAGTTAAAGTTTTGACCCATCCTAGGTCCAAGAATAATTTGTTCTAGGCCCATAAATTTGAAATTGTGATTTAAGTCACTCATTTCATTATACGCAGATAATGCACTAACTGAATCTTTGTGTCTTAAACTATTAATATGCTCTCTTATACGCTCCTTAAATGTGCGGTTAGTTATCCCCACATAAACACATAACCAGCAGTCACACTGTGCTAAATATATTATGTGTTTACTATTACAATCAATTACATTGTGTACCTTATATATCACACCTGTTTCAAGATCTTTAAACTTATTACTTTCCTTGATAGACTGACAGATATTGCAGTGACCACATTTCCTAGTCCCAGTCACTATTTGTGCTCTAGGATATCTTCATCTTTTGGATAACATAGCATCCTTTTAAGATTCTTTCTGTTTTTAAAACAAAAATAAGGTTGTTCTACTATTTCTTTAATCTTGGTGTCTGTCATAAGTAATGACCAATGTTTGTAAAATACATCCTTTGCTTTGTTTATATCACTAGTATATGATATAGATATTTGTACTTGATTCACTTCTTTTTGCGTTTCAACTAAAGACCTTTCTTGTAGTTCTACATTCAATCCAGCTGAAAAATATGGCTTTGCTCTGCCACTTCTCAAAGTTTTAACTTCTTTTAATACTGGAATTGTCTCTGTATCTTGATACCCCCTTTGATACAAATTACCCTCGAACTGAACCAGGCCTTTATTGAATGCACATTCCTGATTACTTAAACGTGAGACTCGCATCCCTTGTCCTTTAACTATATTCTTAAATGTTTTCTTAGGGTGCATACTTGATCTATGTAAAAGTGTATTACTGCAGCAATCTTTACGATATATCTTAGTATTGAAAGATCCTTGTATATTCATAGAAACAGACATATCAAGAAATGCTATCCCTTCTGTGGAATATTTCAGTTCAAACATCAAAAAATTAGTTGTTCTTTCTATTGTATCCACAAATGTCTTAAGCAAGGTCAAGTGGCCTCCCCATACAAGAAAGATGTCATCCACAAAACAACGATAGACTCTCACATACTTCTTGTATAGTTCAAGTGGGAACATGCATTCTATCTTCCAGTGTGCCATAACTGCATTGGCGTAGCTACTGGCACAACATGGGCCCATAGCTACACCTTCGCATTGGAGGTAATAGGTACCATCAAAAACAAATACATTATTCTTTAATACTGTATCCATAAATGTACATGTAGTGTCTATTAACAATCCCCCATATTTACTCTTCCCTATAAGGAAATTTCATAATAAGTTCACACCTTCCAAGTTTGGAATAGAAGTAAACAAAGATGCTACATCAAGTGTTACTAAGCAGATGTTATCACTTTGTTGCAATGCACACTTAAATTTAAACAAGCTCTCTAAGAATTCCTTAGAGTCTTTTAGTACATCAGCTTCATCCAAAACTCGCCTAACTTGTCGCTCAACAAAAATAGAAAAAGGTTCAGTTAGCCACCCCTCGCCTGCAACAATGGGCCTAAAGGGTGACTTAAATTTATCCTTATGTATTTTAGGCTGACCTTGAAAGGATGGAATAAGGGGATTTTCAACCATAAGAAATTAAGTTAGCTCTAATGACAGGCCATACCTGATCATATAATCATTGATCTGAATTTTTATCAGATGTTGCATTATCTGTATTTTTCAAATGCAGTAATTTTATATACTATATACAAATATATATTGTCATATGGGTAGGTTTATAATTTAGGTTAATACCTGATATATAATACTAGTCTGTTTTATGTTGATATAAAATTTTTTTATATTTTAGTATGTAATGATGATTCTTAGAATATATTTTCTCTGAGGCCATAATAAGAATGAGATCAGATTATATGAAAAGAATTTCTAGTTTTGATTTGTTAGAAATGTTCATATATATATATATATATATATATATATATATATATATATATATATATATATAGGCATAATATTATCAGATAACATTGGTATTTAATTCAAGTGCACTAGATAAGTGTACTTCAGCTACTTAAAATTATCTATATATATTTTAAGAATTTAATATATACTTCTTAGCTGTGGTTTATCTATAGTGTATTGTAATTAGTTACATTTCCTATAAAGTCCTATACCCCTGTCTAGTATCACTATCTAGGCCCACACAAGTCAGGATAAATGTGCTGATGTTTGTATTCTACTATTCGTCGGTATAAAGATACACTAATTGGTTTATTGTATCTCTACTCGGTCATTAAGTGAATGTTCAATGTTATTTTATATATATATTCTATTAACTTTGTAACGCTAATGTTTTGTGTTTTTAGCTAAAACCAATAGAGTAAAACTCCCCATGAATTGTCTATTATGCACATTAGCTATCACGATTTTGATAAGTTTTATTATTTAATGGTGGGGAGCGCTTTTTGATTATAAGGAAGTATTTTGAAGTTCATCTGAAGCATTTAATAATGCGACATCTTTATAGTTAGCATTCCTGTTATAATAAGGAAAATGAAATAGTGAGTCCTTGGAGTTTAGTAAGCTATAGAGTGTCAGTGGCATACAAGTATATATTTATGACACATTTCTTAGTAATGCATTCATGAGTATAATGCCCAAGTATATGTACTACTTGTGCTTAAATGGAGCTAATATTTACACTCTTTATACTCAGCTAGGGTCTGATGAATACAGTCCCGTATGGCTACGGGATATAGCCGCTTGTTGAGTGAATGGGACTTGCACAATGACATCAGTGACTCCAGTTGACGGAGTGAGTAATATTTTGTAACTAAATAAATAGTTGAAATTGACAATAGTAGGCAAGTTGCATACTAGTAGCTGTACCATCACTCGTTAAATGGACAATATATTTAGTGGAAAGCTGGTAGAGATATATAGTATCATGTTCAGAAGGAAGTACAATACATCATTTATTATGCCCAGGAGTAAGTAATACAGCATTTGTTTGATTAGTCACATGTTTTTTGTATGACGGCTTCTAACAATTGTGATAGCTGCTTCAATCCCTAAATCTATAGAGACTCAAATATAAAGCTCTATTCTAGGGATGTGAAAGTTTTAATACAAAAAAGAACAATATGAATAGCATTTATTTAGCTAAGCTTAAAGTGCTTAATGAATTTATATGTCCGAAGTATCTATATTAGAAAGAAATAAGCTAAAGTTGGCATACTGTTCTCATGAGTTATATTTCCACATCAAAATGGTAAAGGATAGAATTGTTTATATTGGCCTGAGCAAGTATAAGAATGAATGGTATTATACACACCATAAATTGCCTACATTTGTAAGTCTAAGTAATGTATGCTTGTCTGTACAGAGGTGTATGTTTTATATTTTTATTGATTGTAATTTCTTATATGGAAGTTTGGTAGTTTGTAAGAATATCTTTTAAATTAAATAAGGGAAGAATTGATGATACCCCTTACATAATTATGGAAGGCGTGATATGCTACATGACATGATTCGTTGAATGAAAATTTGAATTTAATGAATGATAGGAGGTATTTACAAACTGCTTTTACAAGTTTTATGTATGTATATGGTCTGATGAAGCCACAGAACGGGTGAAAGCTGCCAGACCTACAAATAAACATACTATATCTTTTACTGGATGACCTTTGGAGTCATGCGTTTCCAGTGTACCATTGCTGTTTTTTTGCTGTTTTATAACTCAACAACTATTTGTTACTAACCAACCCCATGACTAAGAACTTCACCTTGCAATTCACTTCAGCTGCAAAGGGAGTGATGCAGGCAAAGCCCCTTCCCATCTACCCTACTTCCCTATTTAGCTTTCCCAAATGCTAAGGTTTCTCCCTTTTGCTTGTTTTATTTCATTAATATATGATCAATTATCCCCATCCCAACTCATCATAGCATACATGATAAGTCCTACCACCTAACTGTCCCAAGAATAAGGAGTTAATCCCTCATGTTCAGGAATAACACTCATAGCATCCTACTCCATTCTCAGCAAATGGTGCTACTTATAGTGCTACTCAACATTAAAAACATACAGTATTCAACACATCATTACAATCTCAGTCAGTGACCAGCAGTTTATCATATTTCAGACCATGTAACCTACCTTTTTATAAATGCCAACATTAATCCAGTACTCAAAGCCCCAAAAAGGTAGGGCCCTCCAGTTTTAAATATTACTCTTATCAACTTCAAAAAGTTGCTAGATTAACAGGATTTTTATTTACATGCATTTCTTGAAGGCCATGTAGTCTGAAACTCAACTTATATTATTATTTAGTGACCGCTTGGGATAGCTTATGTACACATCTCCTGTGCAACAATTGGAAAACAACCTTTTCAGCCATACTAATTATCAGAAAGATAGCCTAATGAAAAAAATACAGAGGCAATTTCTTTCTACTAACTCACACATACACACACACTCACCACATTCACATACACAGGGAAACAGAGAGGGGGGAGGGGAAGCTTACAATCTACAATACAACAGTACAAACCACTTAACTAACCTAAAACTTTAATTCTCAATGCACCAAGCTTAAGGGAGGAGAAAAGGGGACCCACACACTCAACACTCAACTGAGAAAAGATTTTAGAAAAAAGCTACTCACGAAAAGCTTTTAAACCCACTGACTAATTTGGAACTCATGGGAGGACACACAATGCTTAGAGGATAATTTAGGCTGGTGGGGTACTATCTATAATAAGAGTGCTTTATCAAGGTGCAAGTACTGTAGGAGTAAGTGCTAGGCTTTACAGATAGAGAATAGTCTACTTGGGAATCAAGTAGAGATGAACTTTTCAGTTATAGGATATGCTGGTTAGATCAGCAGTACAGTTCAAGGAAGGTAGTTCTAAGGGAAAATTGGAAGAGTGGAATTTAGATGGCCCAAATAGTTTAACCTTGTTTAACCGCTGCTCTTGTGTGCAACAGTGGTAACTCCTTCATCAGCTTCACGTGCATTTAGCGTGTTTTTATAGCAGGGGGCTGAAGGGAGCTAGGAATTGGCCCAAAGCGACCAATGGACTACTAGTTTCTGGCTGAAACTTCACCAAATCAGGACAAAAGGCCACTCAGTGCTTCCCACTCCCACTGGTAAGCAAAGAAACTTCCCACCTTCGTAATAAGGCAATGGATCAGTAACAGGAACTAAAAACAAAGCCCAGGGATCGGCAACTCTGAAACTGGACTACTCTAGTTCAGTAAGGCGGGAAAACAAGAGATTTTTGTTTTATTACAGAGACAAGGAAAAAACAGACAGTAAATGCTATAAATGCTGTAAATCGGCTAAGCACTTTAGTGTGTAGTCTACAGAAACAATTTGCAACAATTAGAAACTTAATGTGCAATAAACAGTGTAAAATGCAGAAATCACTTAAAGTAGCAGTAAAACAGAGTGAAATGCAGTCGCTAGCTAAATAACAGTGGGAAAGCCACAAAAATACTTATATCTCGTGAAAGTCACTCTTTTAGCTCTCTGGTGCTTGGATCACTCTGCAGGCCACCACGAGGATCTCTGCTCAGTTGGTCCAAGCTGGAAAACGCACGTGTTGGCGTGTTTTATAGCAGGGGCTGAAAGGACTAGGAATTGGCCCAAAGCGACCAATGGACTACTAGTTTCTGGCTGAAACTTCACCAAATCGGACAGAAGGCTGCTCAGTGCTTCCCACTCCCACTGGTAAGCAAAGAAACTTCCCTCCTCCCTAATAAGGCAATGGATCAGTAACAGGAACTAAAAACAAAGCCCAGGGATCAGCAACTCTGAAACTGGACTACTCTAGTTCAGTAAGGCAGGAAAACAAGAGATTTTTTTTTTTTTTTTTTTTTTTTTTTTTTAGAGACAAGGAAAAAAAACAGACAGTAAATGCTATAGAAACAATTCACATGCAGTGCAAGCTGGCACACTTGAGTATGTAGCAATATTAGTCCACACACAGTATGAAAAAAATGTAATTAAATTAAAAAGGAATAAAAGCAAGTGCAGAAATGGTTTATTAGATAGAATGCGGTAAAGAGATGGGACTGGGGGAGTGTCCTAGATCAAATCTACAGTGGGGCGGGCACTGCAAAAGCCACCAACAGTTTCAACAGAGCTAGATCTGAGAAATCAGTCCAAGTTATAACAACCACAATAAAATGCAGGAAATATACTTAAATCAGCTTATGTCCAGTTGATGTATGCAGACAAATCTCAGTAGCAAGCAACTCTACTTAAAATGATTACCAGAGATGTAACCAACACAGGTTTTAATGTTATCAGAACCCCCCCCCAAGCTAATTAACACTTAAAGGAATTTCAGAGCAGTTTAACAACTAGTGCAGAGCTTCAGACACACACACAAGACAGTTTCAACAGAGCTAGATCTGAGGAATCAGTCCAAGTTATAACAACCACAATAAAATGCAGGAAATATACTTAAATCAGCTTATGTCCAGTTGATGTATGCAGACAAATCTCAGTAGCAAGCAACTCTACTTAAAATGATTACCAGAGATGTAACCAACACAGGTTTTAATGTTATCAGAACCCCCCCCCAAGCTAATTAACACTTAAAGGAATTTCAGAGCAGTTTAACAACTAGTGCAGAGCTTCAGACACACACACAAGACAGTTTCAACAGAGCTAGATCTGAGGAATCAGTCAAATATATAACAACCACAATAAAATGCAGGAAATATACTTAAATCAGCTTATGTCCAGTTGATGTATGCAGACAAATCTCAGTAGCAAACATTTTATATAGCCCACCTAATCATGAAGGGATTCACATCTAGATCAGGGAGGTCATGGTGCCTCTTTACTCATCCCTCATCAGGCCCATAATTAGTACAATGCCCCTTTTGGGATGTACCTTACCAGACACCTGCAGCAACTGGAAAGACCTCAAAAGTACCTCACCAAGAGGGATCAAAGGGCTCAAACAGATGCCATATGCTGCCCGGTTAAAGAAACCCCAGCTCTACTCAGTGGCATACCGCCTGCTCAGAGGCGATCTGTGCCTGACGTATAAAGCCATGAACAATCCAGAATTAATGGACATGCTGCACCTCAGAAAATCCAAATCCCATCGAGTTTCTGGCCTTCGAGATACTTGAACCTCAGCACTGAAATAAATAGGACATGCTGGAGGGACAGATTCATAACCCAGAGGCTCCCTTCACTCTGGAATAAAATCCCAGTCAAGGTTAGGCAGAGTCCCTCATTGAATCTCTTCAAGAGGAATCTTGATGAGTGGATGGGGGATCGTAGGTTTACCCCGGGTATCACTTCTGTGTCACTGTTAGACAGAGGCACAGTATACTAACTCTCGAAAAGGGCATAGCAAAATTAATTTAAAATGGGTGGCGAAAGCCAAACACACTCTGGCTAGGCTTATAAATGCCCTAGGGCAGATAGACTAGTATGAACCTATGAACCTAAGACTTTGTAGGGACATTTTCAGTATTCTATTTTATTTGTTATTGCTGGACTAACTGGATCTACATTTATATGTCCTGGGGTATGGTTTATATCTCATTTTAGCATTTGTGACATTATTCATTTAAATTGACCTGGAAGATTGCAGCTGGCAGTGTATTTTTAAATCTACTGATGTAATCTTGTAATAATTTCCATATTATTTTCAGAGTTTATACATTCAAATATCCTAACTTTTGTTAATATATTTGATCTAGTGGTTATTGCAATTGAAATATTGCTTCACTCTAAGCTGTGTGTAATGCGTGCTTACAAAATACACATTATGATAACTTGATAACTTTGGAATTTAAGCCAAAGGCTGTGGTTGAACATAAGTAGAGGCTTGGACAGTGCTTACTTGGAACCAATGACAATACAGCTTGGTATTTTGTTCAATCCAATGGAAGTATTAGGTTTGCTCTTTAACAGGGATTCTATGACTTGTTCCAAGATGATTTCAGGAGACAATAAATTTTCAGGGATACTGAAAGCAACGATGTGAGTATGTGGAGTACATTTAGCACTAAATCTGTCTCGTAATATACTGGTTATATCATTGTGATTGGAATATATGATATTAGAATACATGAGCTCGGGACATCATCAGATGTTATTCTGTAACTTTGTGACAACTAAAGAATGATAGAATGATTTGTAATTTACAACATACTTTGCTTTACATTTTTTAATATATGTATCTTTTTTATAGGTGAGTGCTGCAAATATGGTGATAGAATATGTGACTTACTTGGAAGATGTTTACCCTTTCCCTACAGATGTGTGTCCACGGAGTTAGCATATTTAAGTAAAGAGAGGGGGTGGAGACCAAAGGTCTCACACATATCAATGCAAAAACAGTTTTTGTATTTCTTTTCCAAGAAAATGTTTTTCAGTGTTATTTATACCGTGACAGTAGTTTCAATGAAAGTGCCTGCAATAAAATAATGACACAAGTGTAGAGCAAATTATCATATGGTATTGGAATTTTATTACTGCCATATATGCATTTTAACAGCCATACTGACTGAGTCATATGCAAAATCGGAGGGTGGCTAGAAGTTGCATCTAGAGTTACAGGGTTATTAACAGCAGAGGCCAGGAATGCTAAACTATATACTTCTGCCCAGGATTGATAGTGTCATTTCTCTTACTGTCCTGAGACTCAAGTGCTTCAAACTGTGTTAGATAGGATTGGATATGCAGTGTGACATAGTGACTGCTGATACAAGTACACTGCTGACTGTACAAGTGTATGTGTCAGAGTCAAAACTGACAGGCAGGCTGAAGCAGCTAGGTAGGCAGTCTGAAGCAGACAGGCAATTAGAAGCAGGCAGGCAAACCATTTCCATAACAATTAATATGTAGTGGCTGCTTTAGAACGATATCAGGGTTGCTGTCCTTTATGGAATGAAATTTCTCGATCTCTTGGTCAAAATAGGGTCTTATACAGAGTCTCCAGGGACTTCTTTGTGAAAGTAGTCTGGAATGTGTCCTTCAAACTAAAGGTTTAAAAGATGTCCCTGAAGAGAAAATTGAAATTGTTATCTTACAAAAAAGAAGCCAAGAGAAGTTACCTGGCCCATGTAGTTCAAACTCTTTGGTAACTCCTAGTGAAAAGAAGAATTGATATTTGTAAGTGTTACTTGTTTTTTGTACTGCCTTGAAATAAATATTAAGTGATTGTGCACTGAGTAAAAATCATTAAACTGTAAAAGGATCTCTCTATGGCCTATGTATGGAATTGTTGGGACAGGCTTTGTGAATGCATTTCTTTTCTGCTAATCTCCATTTTGGCAAGAAAACATTTTTTTGAATGTTCCCTATAAATTGACTTGAACTGAATGATAGTTTCCACAGACTTTTTCTGATACTGAAAATACAGAAAAAATAGCATAGATTTATTTATATTCTTCATTACTTTTGAACACCATTATTTTGACATTTTTTTAAATTGATTGGTTTCCAACAGTTTATAGAGGAAGCTTGTTCTTGATGATCTTACATGTAGTCTTTTGTATAATAACCACTTAATGCCCATTGTGCCTACTGTCAGACTTATAAGGAACAACTTTTAATGCAGATGTTTTTGTACATAATAAGGGTGGCAGCAACCTATTTTCAGATCGTGGATCAGTCTCTGAGATGGTAAGACAGCAGCATGCTCATAATGTGTCCTTAACAGTAACCTAGGGTATATCCTAGATCATGACCCTTTTAAGAACTGTGAATTACATACTAGGTGCAAATGCAAACCTGAGTAGTTGGCTTTGCCCATTTGTTCCTATACCTCATTCTTCTCCCTCAGACTGAGTTCCTTATAGCCTGATCTAACCTGACCTTTAACCTGATCTGATTTGTTATTTAAACCAACTTTTTAAACTTCAGTCTAAGAAATACAACTCATGTATTTAGCTGTCTTGTATGTAGGTGGCACTTCATAAATACAAGTTTAAGTCTGAATCCGCCATCCTCAGAGAAAGCTCCATTCTCTAGTCCTGAGTTTGATCTCCTCTATCTCCATTGCCTAGGTATAGGACTCTGAACAAATGATTTAACATGGCAGTTTTCATGACTCATCCATAAAAATAGAGCTAATGTGCCTAATAGGTATTCTGAGTTAACAAAGAAAGACAATAAAAGAATAAATAAATAAAAATTATATCCAGATTAATTATGGCTATGTTTTTGAAGACTCTGTAATATGTACTGCAATTTCTGAAAATGTTATTCTCACAATGAGAATTCTGTTTACTTTAATGTGATACACTTTTAACTGTTATCTATGTATACCCTTGATTGTACATTGATTATCCACTGTTAATTGCTTTGTGCCTGGGCTGTGACTGAAAAGAGTCTTTGAATCAGACCACCTAGCTAGTAAACAGATACATAATAAACATCAAGGAGATCAATATGCATCATTTAGCATTTAATCTTTGTATCATTGTATTTCTTTGATGATGATGGGGCTGAAAAAGGCAGCCCAGGTTCCATGTCACTTACCAGATGGCAAGGGTGACTACTCATGCAGTATTAGTCTGTATTAATGCTATTAGAGAGGCATGCCTGTGCATGGGCTTGATTTTTATATATGCATTTCCACCAAGGACACAAGCAGAAAATGATTAGTTTACTATTTTATTAATTGTCTCTTTTACCCAATAATAGTTCACTTTGTTTCTTAATTTCCATGAGCAGTGTTTTTTATTGATTGATTTATTTTGTCAGTGAGGGCATTTTTCTGCATTTTGTAAGCCATTTCCTACTTTTATTAACTGGTACGTCACTTTATTTCCCATTATCTTTATGGAGGTTAATTAGTTGACATATGCCATTCTTGACTTAATATGGCTGACATCACTTCCATTCTTCCTGCCTTTTTTATTCTATGCCAGCACCTGTACAGCTTTCTTTTTGACACATCAGATTGCTTATTCTACACTTCGTCCTCTCTGCTTAACACTTATCTCTGTCCTTTCATTAATGGCATGACTCTCTTACCTTGAGGTTCTGGGTTTATTTTCTCTGTAGCAGGTCAGTTATGTTCTTTTATTAAGAGCTCTGCAATTCATTGATGTATTTTTCAGTCTTAGCCATATTTAGAATCGTGACAGTAAGACTGTTGCATTCGATTCTTTGTCAAGGTGTTTTACATTGCTTTTCACAAGTTTTATGTTGGCTATTTGGTGTTCCACATGATTCCATTGTCTTTGTGTAAACGTATTGTACAAATTACTTTTACAGCAACAACAGGTTGACTGTTTGAGATTTGGTAGACTCCATGTTATGTTATCCCAGCCCAGATTCCTTTGCTCTCCCCCTCTCCTTCCGGTCAGTCTTCAGGCACCGTACTTGCCAACCAAAGCTGATCACCTGCATTACAGTTGAGAATACTCTCATTAAAACATTGGGCTTGCATCATATGTCCTAACCTCTCTACTTAAAAAACAGCAGGAACAAAAATGCAAATTAGACACACATTTTTAAAAGTTTTGGTTAATTTTTAACCCCTTGTAGGCTCATTATTGGTCAAAGTATAAACAGATTATTGTTCATATAACCACAAGAAGTAGTGAAACAAATCAGAACTCTGCAATCCATGGATGTGGTCTATGGCCTTAGCCATATTTAGATTTATGTCAATAAACTGTTCCATTTGATTATTTATCCTGCTGTTTTACATTATTTTTCACATTTGTTATTTTTGTTACTTGGTGCCTTAGTATAATTTTCATGCATTTGGTACTGGGCTGATAACTAAGATGTTATTCAAAGTTAGTTGTTAGGATGGAGATGCTCTTCAAAAAGGTGAAGTCATAGAACATTACAGCATCTCAAGAACAGGCAATACAAATTCAGATATCCTCTCAATTTGCAGACATCTACAGGTTGACAGGCTTCCCAAATGGTTTTGTATTTCTACTAGATGAGCATTTACTCCAATGAGTTCAGGTCCTCTGTGTTGAACTCCATGAACACTGCTTTGCATAGGTAATCACAGATGGTGTACTTCCTAGCTGTTTGACAGCAGTGATTGCTTAATTGATAATCCATTACTGTGTGAGGGTATATCAGGATTTACTAATGGTAGGTGTGGTTTGATCACAAGGATGAAACCTGAGCAATTAACAGAGCCAACCATGGGTAAATCCTGATTTACCCACAAACAGAAGTGGATTATTGCTATTATGCAATTACATTATTTAAGAAGGAATTGCTTACCTTTGTTAAATAATGTATTTATATAAAGACACCAGTGTTTTTCTGTGTTGTCTTCTCTATACTGATGTACTATGCATACGTATGGTACTTAGGTTCCCACGCATACACAGTGCAGGAGAAGTGATGGAGAAAACAGAATCTTCATTGGTGTTTTAACTATTAAAAGTAAAAGAGATTTATAAGGCTCAGCTTAAACATATAGGGAAAAATCAGGTAGGTTTCGGTTTGTTTAACTTTGCAGAACGTACCTAATGTTTCTTATATTTACCTCTGTCCCTCAGCATATATCAATAGAAAGTCTGGCTGCTCAATGGTACTTCAGTGGACGGACTTTGTCCTATTGGTGCATGTTGAATTTGCAGTGGCCATGCTGGATGGGCTGTCCAATCAGCTTGCTAATTTTTGAATATAAATGAGCATTTATTGTTTCATTTATTGTAGAGATATTCCTTCTTGTAGTCATGTGACCATAGAGCTGGTATATGGATGGATGTTTGGATGATATGATTGGCTTGCACCCAGCGTTTCATTATAGATTTTTTCATCAAGTAGAGGTTCCAACAAGCTGTTTCTATATATTGGTCATTGTTGAGCTGCAACTCCACGAGTCATAGTGGGCGCATGTTGGCAATTAATGGCACTAAGAGGTTTTATTATACTGTTTGCCCTTTGAAGTGCAGTACAGCACAAATCTATTAGGATACTTATCCAGTAGGGCTCTGCTGTTGTTGTCACTATGAAATACATGGTATTATTGGCCAAAGCTTACCTTATGAGGATTGAGACCCCAAATGAAGAGCTCATTAAGTTTCATAGAACTTGATAAGACACATCCCTGTCTATAACTAATTGAGTTTACATCCCAATGTAGCGGTGCATCCCTGTTCTGTATCTTGGCCAAAGTGTGCAGCAGTACAAGACAAAATTTCAGAAAATGGACAGTAGGTATAGGCAGACAGGATTAGGGAGGCCATAGGGTCTGCCCCCCCCCCCAACATTGGAATTCACATTCATTACCAATAAAATGTAAACACCCAACCCCTCTGACTGAGTGCTGTGCATAAATGAAGGAAAGTGAGAAACTGAAACCAACTGTAAATTGTTATAATTATCGTCCTTTCACTAATTAAATAACTTTACAAAGAAGTTTATTTCAGAAACTGATATGAGGTAGGGTGTGGTCCTCCCAATGTTCCTCATCCAGTTTTGCTGCTATGGTGTAGCCTATGCACTTTAGGAATGGACACCCATAAGAGATGAATAAATTAAAATGTAAAGAAAGCAAGATTGTAGCCTATGTCACAGATAAAGATAGAGTATTGTTCAGATGTATGTCTTTTCCAATATCTTTTATTTAAAGTTTAAGAACTTTAGAAAAAACAGTAAGCAGACTACATCAAATACAAAAAATGCAATAATGACAATCCATTAAAAAGAGAAAGAGCAAAACATGACTAAGAAAACATTATATACAATTATATACAAAAGTATGAATGCTGAAAAAAATAATGTGGAATAAACTTTATAAAAAAAACACTGATAAGGATGTTGACTTACATAATATTTGGATTCATTTACATTTGAGTGACTTTAGTTTTTATCTCAGATGTTTATTTTTTTCTCATTCCATCATTAAAACAGTTCACAGACTCTTTCCTTAATGAAGCGCTGATGCATATGACAATAACAACATTTACAGTGTCCTCTTAACAGGTCATTAGAGTTTATTCTTACTATGAATGTTTTCATTTTAATATACAGTGTTTGATCAGTTAAAGAGATGTCTATGAGGGGAAAATGTTACCCAAAATTATGGGTTTATTTTATAACATAGTAAGAACATTTGGCATTTTGTAATGGTAGAAAAATTGTTTCAAGAATTACACATTTTGTCCAAAAGAAACTTTTCATGAAAACACAATGATAGTAGCAATAGTAGCAATTGTGGCCATTTATTAATAAAACTTCAAATAACAGTGTAACCCTTAGCAGAGTAACAAACTCATAGAATAACATCACAGTTGGTAGAGTAGAAACATTTCACCTTCCATTCCCAAACAAGCAGCGTTAATTCCCACCACTCACTCAAAACATGCCATCATCTTCTGAAGCACATACCACCGCACACTTATGACTTCCGACTTATTGCCAAAGAAGAGAAGGAGGGAACAGAAGAGGGGTTCAAATGATCCCCTTTCTACACCCACCAGCCTGCTACTGCAGTCTCCTCCCTCTACCACTTTCCAATCAAATCCTTCAAAAATAATGCCAAATGAACACTCAGAAAATCCAGACCTATATCACAGATGAGAACTCCAAGCACTCTGAACTAAGAAGCTTCTCTGTCATCAACTTTCTGTGAAACAATCATAAACAATAAAATAATCCTTTTTATTTTTTATTAGTTATGATTTTTTTCACTGTCATTGATTTTCACAACATGAATTTTGGGATTGGTTTAATTTTTATACATTTATTAGTTTAAATATATGCTTTATGATATATTTTTCTTGTAGCATTTTAGACTATGCACGCTGCTTTAATTGTTGGTTTTAAAACTGAGCAAGTGCTGTGATGTAAGGTGATTCTGAGGAAGTCCTTTGACATACGGATGAAAGCTCTTAATGGATACATTTAGTTTCAGTTATTAAGAGATGTATTTTAAACTTGTTGCATTTTCCTGATGATTCTGGTGTTTCTTTTGTTGAATCAACCAGCCAGATACACCTCATAAAGGTTCCATATCTCCTATGGCAGCACCACTGGTTTTGCCTTGTGTCTGAGACTAGAGAATAGAACCTATGAAGCTAAAGATGTGACAGACTATCAGTGATCTCATTAAAGTGTCCCTGTACATGCCTGACTGACAAGCTAAAATTAACAAACTCTGTAACATTAACATCCGCCATACCAGCAAAACCAAAACTGACCTCACTGTCTTCTTAACTAGTAAAGGTATAACTGCTTTATTGTCAGAAAGAAAAATCACTCTCCTATTCTGGAACCTCTCTTTCCAAATCACAGATGCCACCCAAGTAGGCATAAGGACCAAGAATGCCATATCTCTCCTCCATGCAGCAGGCTATTTATCAGTCCTACTCACCACAAACCACTCTCTATCTAAGAACACAGCCATACCTTGAACTCATGATGCATCTGTATACAGGCTTAGCTCCTCATCCCTCAAACAGTCCTGCTGCCAAAACAGCACACCATTAAAATTTCACAACACTGTCTACAATGACATGTCTTTCTTCACCATCTGACGAGCCCTAACCCAGTAGTGTTTACTCTACACCACCTAAACAAATTGGCAACTGACCTATAAAAGCCCTACCCAGACCTATTGCCCTACATGTAAAATTTATCAGGCCAAGTAACTCCACCACATCCCTAACTCCCACCTTCTCTCTACTTCTGATCGACTCAAGCTTTCCCTCCAAATTATTCAATTTGTCAGCTGGTAAACAAAATAAATGCCTTTGCACATCCACTGTTAGAACCAAAGCTCATCATCTAACTCATGCTTCAGGTTTGTCATGCACTAAAGGCACACCCAATTCCTTACACATCTCCACTGCTATTCTTATACTACTATTCCAGCCTCAACTCCCTGTTTACCCTCTCTAATCAATAGAGAATTCCACTGCCCAATTGCTGGAAATCTTATTTTGCCAAAACCATTGAAAAAGCAAGCTGAATTTCTTGAACAAACGTAAGCAACCACACACCCCATTGGCATAGCCTTATCAAAATGATACAGCCCATGCACCCACACACATAATTAACAATGGCCAGTCTTCCTGCCTGATCAACAAAAACTGAAACGCTGACTCATTGTCCAGTTTCACCATCCATGGGTCCTGAAATTCCCTAATTAGGTGCACAGAGTCATCCTAGGATATATATTGCACCTGGGAGTCTGTTCTGTTGATGAAATCATTTACCAAATTCCCCTTGGGATAAGATACAGAACAGAAGCATATGAGTTACCTGTAAGACCATATACATACAACTCAGCAAACAACACGTCTGGATGTATATAGAGGAAACATCACCATAGGAAGTCTCTGCAAGATGCATCATCAAAGAGGACTGCACTGGCATATGTGTGGCATGCAGGATATGTCACAACAGAGGGTGTCATTGTATTGGTAAGATATCATCATTCAGATACCAGCATGGGAAGGTACCATAAAATATCCAGTACCACAATAAATCTAGGCCCATTTAGTGAAGAGGGATGTATCATCACAAACATAACCTAAATACAGGGGTCATACAAGAACAGTGATGCATCACAAATAGCATAGGGATATGTGACAGCGTGGTACAATACACTAAATATCATACCGCAGCATGATTAATAACAAACGTCTCAAGGACAAGACAGAATGAAAAATACCACAAACAAGTGTCACACTGCATGCCTGACATGGAAAATTACACATAAGGCAATCCTATGATGCACAGGTTATTGCAGCAGAATTGATGGTCTAGTGATGAGCACAGCTACCTTCCAAGTAATTGATCTGTGTTTGATTCCTGCTCAGTGCAAGAAGTCTTTATGTTGCTTTTGTAGCATTGGTGGTATAATGGTGAGTTTAACTGTCTTCAGAGTAGTGGACCCATGTTCAATTCCCAGCCAGTGTGCAAGAAATTAGTACGTTAAACATTCATCTTGTTGGTGTAGTGGACGGACAAAAATGTTGTGGCCATTTTGGAGTTAAGGTTGGTATAATGGTTAAGGTGTTTACCACACAAATACAAGAAATTGGCTAGACTTAAAATAGCCCAGAGGAACAGTCATCTAAATAATTACTCAGTAATTACCAATGAATAAATGATGATTCAATCTAAATCCACCTGTAGCCCCAATGGAGAAATGCAAGAACTCTCTAATGGTGCAACCTCAAAGAGGCATAAAACTCTGCCTGCCTCAACCTCCTTAGCCAACAACTTCCACACAATTTCTTAGTTTCCCTTGACTGACTTCAAATTCTGACATGTCATCCCCCCACCCATGATTTAATAGAAAATCGATCTGTAAAACCCGTAATCAAATCCTCAGTTACCTCAGCATCAGGCAAACCACTCAACTCGGCCAAAAAAACAGCAGTACATTAATGGGTGAATGAGAAAGCTTGCCTCCCTGGCTGTCCCCGAAATTACATAACTCCTCTCTACCCACAAAAATTACTTCTACTTCTGAGATCATGCTGCCCTGCATTCAGCTGTCTAATCCTGTCCTGTAAAGCCAAATGACATCTGCACAACCAACCTTCTCTCTGCCAGCACTTATCTGCTGTGCAACTGCCCGCATACCTAGAACTCACATAATTAAACTTTCAGACTGACCAGGCACATGTACCACCATTAAAAGCCTAGCAAGTCCCTACTCTACCCCTAAATCTCACATCTGTCTCTCTTGTCCCCCTGCACTATCCAACATTGTTGCTAGCCAAATGTCTGCATGCCTCACTTCCTAATGCAAAGTCTTGTTGATAACTTTCCATTTATGGAAATGCTAATCATATCACAACCAAGCATTGCCTGGCCTCAGCCTGCGTACCTACTTAATTATAAGAAAATACACCAACAATGGCAAGGCCTGCAATGCATCAGTTTCAAGCACTACCACCATGTAGTAGACAAAACCCAGGACCCAGTTGCCCCAGGCCCACTGTCTAAACATGTCTGGCCTCCACTTACACAAGGTTGTCAATGCAGCTACCAGATCCTTGCTTCTGGGACCTTCTGACTCAACCAGTCACTGTACACCCTCCACATCAATTAGGTCAAATACATCAACAAACTCACCCTTACATATCACTCACTTCCCAATGCAAAGTCTTGTTGATAACTTTCATTTTATGGAAATGCTAATCATATCACAACCAAGCATTGCCTGGCCTCAGTCTGTGTACCTACTTAATTATAAGAAAATACACCAACAATGGCAAGGCCTGCAATGCATCAGTTTCAAGCACGACCACCATGTAGTAGACAAAACCCAGGACCCAGTTGCCCCAGGCCCACTCTCTAAACATGTCTGGCCTCCACTTGCACAAGGTTGTCAATGCAGCTACCAGGTCCTTGCTTCTGGGACCTTCTGACTCAACCAGTCACTATACACCCTCCACATCAATTAGGTCAAATACATCAACAAACTCACCCTTACATATCTTCTCTTAAACCGCTATAGTAAAATTGGGCAGTAATAAACACCCCAGACCTCCCTCCCAGAAGGATGCACTCCCATATATATATAATGCCAGCCTCAGCAACCTGCCTAAGCCCTGCTCTGCCTGGACCACAGGTGGCTCTAAACAACCTAATCCTTCGGCACTACCTCCATCTACAATACCCAACTGACTCCTTACTTCTTGATTCTGCTCTTCAAAAGCAAATAATTCCTGCAGCCTAATCCTCTCTGAACTACCTAATACTCACAGCAACTTGGCTACTCTTTCAACCTTTAACCTATCTTTTCATGAACTAACCACATCTTGACCACCATTAGTTACTGCCTGTGTACGGCTGGGGCCCCACCTTCAGAACTCCACTGGCCCCTGTCTTTGCTGTTCTCCTTAAACTCCTCAATCTTTTCCTCATTGCAATGACCCTCTGCTCTTCCAGTTCCTTGAGTTTTCTCCCACCTCTCATCTGACACTCTGTGGCTAGTTCCATATAAGGCTCCCTTCTCAACTCTACTGGCATCTCAGGCAGCATGCCTGAACAAGTCCACTTCACCGAGAACTCTAACTGGGACAATGTTCCTTCAGTGCTTGCACCTCAACCATCTGTAAGAATAAACAGTCCATTCATATCCCAACTGACCAACCCTGCAGCACATAACAATTCCCAGCCGTACTCCCAACTATTTCCCCCAGCCTCTGCTACCCTAACCTCCTGACAAAACTGCTACAAACCCCCCATTACCCTCCATTCTCCCAAATAGCCTTGCTTGTGTTGTACCAGTATCAAACCATCTTAGCTAAAATGTATGATGTGCTAAAATATATAATCCCTATGCCAAATAGTCCCAACACCTGCACCACTGGCTGCTTAGCTCAAGCATGCATTAACAGGCATCTTACTCTATAAAACAGGCATAACTCAACAACTTGAAATAAAGTACTTCTGAGCAGGTATTGGTAAACAGGTCCCGTTGTAAAAATCAGGCGAAACAGCAAAAACAGCAATGGTACACTGAAGCATGACCCCAAAGACCATCCAGTAAAAATATATAGCATGTTTATTTGTAGGTAAGTGTTTTACCAGGTTCTGTGGCTTCATCAGACCATATACATACATAAAAACTTGTAAAAAGCAGTTTTTAAATACCTCCTATCATTCATTAAGTTCAAACTTTTCATTCAACGAATCATGTCACAGCATATACGCCCCCTAATTATATAAGGGGCATCATCAATTCTTCCCTTATTTAATTTAAAAAGATATTCTTACAAACTACCAAACTTTACGTAACTTACAATCAATAAAAAAATATAACAAATACGTCTCTGTACAGACAAGTATACATTACTTATACTTATATAATATAGCCAATTTACGGTGCATAATACATATATTCTTATACTTGCTCAGGCCAATATAAACAATTCTATCACTTTGCCGTTTTGATATGGAAATATAACTCATGAAACAGTATGCCAACTTTAGCTTATTCTTTCTAATATAGATCGCGGACATATAAATTCATCTGCACTAGCTTAGCTAAATCAATGCTATTCATATTGTTCTTTTGTATTAAAACTTCACATCCCTAGAATAGAGCTTTATATTTGAGTCTCTGTAGATTTAGGGTAAAGCAGCTATACAATTGTAGAAGCCGTCATACAAAAAACATGTGACTAATCAAACAAAGGCTGTTCTTACTCCTGGGCGTAATAAACAATGTATTATACTTCCTTCTGAACATGAAACTATATATATCCACCAGCTTTCCACTAAATATATTGTCCATTTAACAGGCGATGGTACAGCTTTGAGTATGCAACTTGTCTACCATTGTCAATTTCAACTATTTATTTATTTACAAAATATTACTTGCTCCATCAACTGAGCGTCAATACACCAGCTCAATAATGTCATTGCGCAAGTCCCATTCACTCAACAGCAGCTATATCCCCGTAGCCATACCGGGACTGTATTCATCAGACCCTAGCTGAGTATAAGAGTGTAAATATTAGCTCCATTTAAGCACAAGTAGTACATATACTTGGACATTATACTCATGAATGCATTACTAAGAAATTTGTCATAAATATATACTTGTATGCCCACTGAAACTCTATAGCTTACTAAACTCTGTGACTCACTATTTCATTCCTTATTATAACAGGAATGCTAACTATAAAGATCGCATTATTAAATGCTTCAGATAAACTTCAAAATACTTCATATAATCAAAAAGCACTCCCCACTATTAAATAATAAAAACCTATCAAAATACGTGATAGCTAATGTGCATAATAGACAATTCATGGAGTTTTACTCTATTGGTTTTAGCTAAAAACACAAAACATTGCATACTGAGTTAATAGAATATATATATAAAATAACATCGAACATTCACTTAATAACCAAGTAGAGATACAATAAACCAATTTGTGTATCTTTATACTGATGAATAGTAGAATACAAACATCAGCACATTTATCCTGACTAAATACTTGTGTGGGCCTAGATAGTGATACTAGACAGGGGTATAGGACTTTATAGGAAATGTAACTAATTACAATATACTATAGATAAACCACAGCTAAGAAGTATATATTAAATTCTTAAATTATATATAGATAATTTTAAGTAGCTGACGTACACTTATCTAGTGCACTTGAATTAAATACATATGTTATCTGATAATATTATGCATATATATATATATATATATATATATATATATATATATATATAGATATATATATAAAATGAACATTTCTAACAAATCAAAACTAGAAATTCTTTTCATATAATCTGATCTCATTCTTATTATGGCCTCAGAGAAAATATATTCTAAGGATCATCATTATGTACTAAAATACAATTTTTTTTTTATATCAACATAAAACAGACTAGTATTATGTATCAGGTATTAACTTAAATTATAAACCTACTCATATAACAATATATTTTTAACTCCATACTAATAATCCAATTGATATAAAAGATTGAATACACATATATATAGCCTAATATTTATATATTTACAGCTACTTCCTAGGTAATCCACGTGCCTCCAATACGCACTTCAATAAGATTTTACCATTGAGCCCTTGTCCTTTGTCAGCTCATAGCTTTAATATCCATCTTAATTCACTTTTCTCAGTTAAAGTTTTGACCCATCCTAGGTCCAAGAATAATTTGTTCTAGGCCCATAAATTTGAAATTGTGATTTAAGTCACTCATTTCATTATACGCAGATAATGCACTAACTGAATCTTTGTGTCTTAAACTATTAATATGCTCTCTTATACGTTCCTTAAATGTGCGGTTAGTTATCCCCACATAAACACATAACCAGCAGTCACACTGTGCTAAATATATTATGTGTTTACTATTACAATCAATTACATTGTGTACCTTATATATCACACCTGTTTCAAGATCTTTAAACTTATTACTTTCCTTGATAGACTGACAGATATTGCAGTGACCACATTTCCTAGTCCCAGTCACTATTTGTGCTCTAGGGATATCTTCATCTTTTGGATAACATAGCATCCTTTTAAGATTCTTTCTGTTTTTAAAACAAAAATAAGGTTGTTCTACTATTTCTTTAATCTTGGTGTCTGTCATAAGTAATGACCAATGTTTGTAAAATACATCCTTTGCTTTGTTTATATCACTAGTATATGATATAGATATTTGTACTTGATTCACTTCTTTTTGCGTTTCAACTAAAGACCTTTCTTGTAGTTCTACATTCAATCCAGCTGAAAAATATGGCTTTGCTCTGCCACTTCTCAAAGTTTTAACTTCTTTTAATACTGGAATTGTCTCTGTATCTTGATACCCCCTTTGATACAAATTACCCTCGAACTGAACCAGGCCTTTATTGAATGCACATTCCTGATTACTTAAACGTGAGACTCGCATCCCTTGTCCTTTAACTATATTCTTAAATGTTTTCTTAGGGTGCATACTTGATCTATGTAAAAGTGTATTACTGCAGCAATCTTTACGATATATCTTAGTATTGAAAGATCCTTGTATATTCATAGAAACAGACATATCAAGAAATGCTATCCCTTCTGTGGAATATTTCAGTTCAAACATCAAAAAATTAGTTGTTCTTTCTATTGTATCCACAAATGTCTTAAGCAAGGTCAAGTGGCCTCCCCATACAAGAAAGATGTCATCCACAAAACAACGATAGACTCTCACATACTTCTTATATAATTCAAGTGGGAACATGCATTCTATCTCCCACTGTGCCATAACTGCGTTGGCATAGCTATTGACACAACATATGCCCATAGCTACACCTTCGCATTGGAGGTAAGAGGTACCATCAAAGACAAATACATTATTCTTTAATACTGTATCCATAAATGTACATATAGTATCTATTAGTAATTCCTCATATTTACTGTTCTCTATAAGAAAATTTCGTAGTAAGTTCACAACTTCCAATTTTGGAATAGAAGTAAACAAAGATGCTACATCAAGGGTTACTAGGTAGATGATATCACTTTGTTGCAATGCACTCTTAAATTCAAACAAACTCTCTAAGAATTCCTTAGAGTCTTTTAGTACATCAGCTTCATCCAAAACTCGCCTAACTTGTCGTTCAACAAAAATAGAAAAAGGTTCAGTTAGCCACCCTCGCCCTGCAACAATGGGCCTAAAGGGTGACTTAAATTTATCCTTATGTATTTTAGGCTGACTTTGAAAGGATGGAATAAGGGGATTTTCAACCATAAGAAATTAAGTTAGCTCTAATGACAGGCCATACCTGATCATATAATCATTGATCTGAATTTTTATCAGATGTTGCATTATCTGTATTTTTCAAATGCAGTAATTTTATATACTATATACAAATATATATTGTCATATGGGTAGGTTTATAATTTAGGTTAATACCTGATATATAATACTAGTCTGTTTTATGTTGATATAAAATTTTTATATTTTAGTATGTAATGATGATTCTTAGAATATATTTTCTCTGAGGCCATAATAAGAATGAGATCAGATTATATGAAAAGAATTTCTAGTTTTGATTTGTTAGAAATGTTCATATATATATATATATATATATATATATATATATATATATATATATATAGGCATAATATTATCAGATAACATTGGTATTTAATTCAAGTGCACTAGATAAGTGTACTTCAGCTACTTAAAATTATCTATATATATTTTAAGAATTTAATATATACTTCTTAGCTGTGGTTTATCTATAGTGTATTGTAATTAGTTACATTTCCTATAAAGTCCTATACCCCTGTCTAGTATCACTATCTAGGCCCACACAAGTCAGGATAAATGTGCTGATGTTTGTATTCTACTATTCGTCGGTATAAAGATACACTAATTGGTTTATTGTATCTCTACTCGGTCATTAAGTGAATGTTCAATGTTATTTTATATATATATTCTATTAACTTTGTACGCAATGTTTTGTGTTTTTAGCTAAAACCAATAGAGTAAAACTCCATGAATTGTCTATTATGCACATTAGCTATCACGTATTTTGATAAGTTTTTATTATTTAATGGTGGGGAGCGCTTTTTGATTATATGAAGTATTTTGAAGTCTATCTGAAGCATTTAATAATGCGATCTTTATAGTTAGCATTCCTGTTATAATAAGGAATGAAATAGTGAGTCCCGGAGTTTAGTAAGCTATAGAGTGTCAGTGGGCATACAAGTATATATTTATGACACATTTCTTAGTAATGCATTCATGAGTATAATGCCCAAGTATATGTACTACTTGTGCTTAAATGGAGCTAATATTTACACTCTTATACTCAGCTAGGGTCTGATGAATACAGTCCCGGTATGGCTACGGGGATATAGCCGCTGTTGAGTGAATGGGACTTGCACAATGACATCAGTGACGCACAGTTGACGGAGTGAGTAATATTTTGTAACTAAATAAATAGTTGAAATTGACAATAGTAGGCAAGTTGCATACTCGTAGCTGTACCATCGCCTGTTAAATGGACAATATATTTAGTGGAAAGCTGGTAGAGATATATAGTATCATGTTCAGAAGGAAGTACAATACATCATTTATTATGCCCAGGAGTAAGTACAGCATTTGTTTGATTAGTCACATGTTTTTTGTATGACGGCTTCTACAATTGTATAGCTGCTTCACCCTAAATCTATAGAGACTCAAATATAAAGCTCTATTCTAGGGATGTGAAGTTTTAATACAAAAGAACAATATGAATAGCATTTATTTAGCTAAGCTAGTGCGAATGAATTTATATGTCCGCGATCTATATTAGAAAGAATAAGCTAAAGTTGGCATACTGTTTCATGAGTTATATTTCCATATCAAAATGGTAAAGTGATAGAATTGTTTATATTGGCCTGAGCAAGTATAAGAATGAATGTATTATACACCATAAATTGCCTACATTTTGTAAGTCTAAGTAATGTATGCTTGTCTGTACAGAGGTGTATGTTTTATATTTTTTATTGATTGTAATTTACATGAAGTTTGGTAGTTTGTAAGAATATCTTTTTAAATTAAATAAGGGAAGAATTGATGATACCCCTTACATAATTATGGGGCGTATATGCTATGACATGATTCGTTGAATGAAAAATTTGAATTTAATGAATGATAGGAGGTATTTACAAACTGCTTTTTACAAGTTTTTATGTATGTATATGGTCTGATGAAGCCACAGAACGGGGTGAAAGCGCGTACCTACAAATAAACATACTATATCTTTTTACTGGATGACCTTTGGAGTCATGCTTCAGTGTACCATTGCTGTTTTTTGCTGTTTTATAACTCAACAACTATTTGTTACTAACCAACCCCCATGACTAAGAACTTCACCTTGCAATTCACTTCAGCTGCAAAGGAGTGATGCAGGCAAAGCCCCTTCCCCATCTACCCTACTTCCCTATTTAGCTTTCCCAAATGCTAAGGTTTCTCCCTTTTGCTTGTTTTATTTCATTAATATATGATCAATTATCCCCATCCCAACTCAATAGCATACATGATGTCCTACCACCTAACTGTCCCAAGAATAGAGTTAATCCCCTCATGTTCAGGAATAACACTCATAGCATCCTACTCCACCAGCAAATGGTGCTACTTATAGTGCTACCAACATTAAACATACAGTATTCAACACATCATTACAATCTCAGTCAGTGACCAGCAGCCATCATATTTCAGACCATGTAACCTACCT
Source organism: Protopterus annectens (assembly GCF_019279795.1). Classification (NCBI taxonomy): domain Eukaryota; kingdom Metazoa; phylum Chordata; order Ceratodontiformes; family Protopteridae; genus Protopterus; species Protopterus annectens. The sequence goes on from NC_056728.1 coordinate 12,711,080, forward strand.
TTATAAATGCCAACATTAATCCAGTACTCAAAGCCCCAAAAGGTAGGGCCCAGTTTTAAATATTACTCTTATCAACTTCAAAAGTTGCTAGATTAACAGGATTTTTTATTTACATGCATTTCTGAAGGCCATGTAGTCTGAAACTCAACTTATATTATTATTTAGTGACCGCTGGGGATAGCTTATGGCCACATTCTGTGCAACAATTGAAAACAACCTTTTCAGCCATACTAATTATCAGAAAGATAGCCTAATGAAAAACAGGCAATTTCTTTCTACTAACTCACACATACACACACACTCACCACATTCACATACAGGGAAACAGAGAGGGGGGAGGGGAAGCTACAATCTACACAACAGTACAAACTACTCTAACTAACCTAAAACTTTAATTCTCAATGCACCAAGCGAAGGGAGGAGAAAGGGGACCTACACTAACACTAACTGAGAAAAAGATTTTAGAAAAAGCTACTCACGAAAGTTTAACCCACTGACTAATTGGAACTCATGAGACACAATGCTTAAGCAATTCGCGGCAAATGAGATCTGGGGATGGAAGGCAGTGGAGGTGTATTATGGGTAAGGGGAGGAGTTTAGAGCTCGGTGCTGATGCTAGTAGAAGATGCCGGCTCAGATCTGATATGGATCAAAGGGGAAGCTACAATCTACACAACAGTACAAACTACTCTAACTAACCTAAAACTTTAATTCTCAATGCACAAAGCGAAGGGAGGAGAAAGGGAACCTACACTAACACTAACTGAGAAAAAGATTTTAGAAAAAGCTACTCACGAAAGTTTAACCCACTGACTAATTGGAGCTCATGAGACACGATGCTTAAGCAATTTGCGGCAAATGAGATCTGGGGATGGAAGGCAGTGGAGGTGCATTATGGGTAAGGGGAGGAGTTTGGAGCTCGGTGCTGATGCTAGTAGAAGATGCCGGCTCAGATCTGGTATGGATCCATAACCGTTACAAAAACTCTGAAAACACAAACCAACTATAGAAAAACACACCAGGATAGCCGCTCTTTTGAAAAAGAACACCTGCTTTAATGACTTTAAACGCACTTTGTACAAACGTTTTTCGTCTCACTTAATAGGAAAACTTCTTCAGAAATTTACTAAATACATAAAATTCACCCTTTATTGTATTTAGAATCCATTCATTTGTATTTATCAGTATTTGTAAATATAAGCCTGTAAGAGGATTTATTCAATGAGAAATATAGGCAATATAGCTTTAAAATTTCAGCATCAATAGAGGCGTTTTCTTTGGCGCCAAATTCAATTCAAAGTTTATATAAAGGGTGAATTTTATGTATTTAGTAAATTTCTGAAGAAGTTTTGCTATTAAGTGAGATGAAAAATGTTTGTACAAAGTGCGTTTAAAGTCATTAAAGCGGGTGTTGTTTTTCAAAAGAGCGGCTATCCTGGTGTGTTTTTCCATGGATCCATAACCCACAGGTTGAAGACCAAATGAAGTGAACTACTTCAGATCTTTCTTTCGGCTTTTCCCGGTTAGGGGTCGCCACAGCGAAACTCTGGTCCACTAATGATTGGCAGTAGATTTTTTTTATGGTGCTGAGTTGCCAGCCTGATGCCCAACCTTCAAAGAAGGCACACCCATTCATGCACACACCTACCTGCATGTCTTTAAACATCACTCGACCACGGAGAGGACATAACCGTGAAAAACTAAATTAAACAAATACTAATTATTTAAATTAAAAAATACTTTCAGCCCAGAAAGTAGTAGTTCATTGGCCATTTTGGGCTAATTTCTATCTCTTTCATTTCCCTGCTATAAAAAACGCATTTGCCCGGTTTTGCATGCTGGGCAGTGCCAGTTAGCTAGGGTATAACTATTCCCGCCTCCACAAAGTCTCCTCTTCAATTTTTCCCTTGGAACTAGACAAACTTTTAACTTAAGCACTCAAGCCTTTCATTTCTCCACCCAGCACTAGCTCAAAACTCATAGCAAGCACTACAGAAGGACAAGGATCTATATTCAACCTTACAAGCCATTCAGTAAAACAGTTTATTGTACCTATCCAGGCATGTCCAAAGGGCAATTTCAGGTGTACTCTCCAGTCCAACTGGTGAATCTGGGCATTTTGAGGCAATGTTACAACTGCCTCATGTACACAGACAACCCTCTCCTCCTACCACCAAACACTAATACATGCGAGAGATGCAGTTATACAGCCAAACTGGAGGCTAAGCTCTGTCAACCCAAGACTGGATCAGACAGTCAAGAGGAGAAGGGAAATACTGGCATCACACCACCAGTCTCACATAGACCCATTAAACTAGCACCGGCAAAAAACACACGTAAATACATGAAAACATACTCGGAGGCTCTAAATAAAAATCTGCAAAAACAACAGAGCCCTTCAAAGCAGACATCCAAGCAACCTCCATCCCCCCAACACAAACCATGAAACACATACTTCACAAAACCAGTGTGCAACACAATAACAGCCCTCAAGGCAAAATAACATACCCAACATACTAGTAATAGGTGACTCTATAGTCAGGCATACTGATGTCCCACTCACTAGGCTGAATAAAGAGAAGGTTACTGTTATCTGCCTGTCAGATGCCAGGATCTGCCACATAACACAAGCACTCAGGTCACACCAGAACAAGTACAAATACGACTCTGTCATTGTCCATGTTGGTGTGAAAGACCTGAGCCATACCTCCCTGGACTACATGAAAAGAAACATGGAAGAGCTCTCTGATCATGTAGCCCAGGCCAGTATGACCCTGACCCTGAGTAGCATCCTGCCCTCACCAAGAATGATACCACGGTATAAAGAAAAAATTATCAATTTCAACAATTGGCTAAGTTTCTGGTGTCATTCAAAGGGGATCTAGTGTATGTCTGCCTGGGATGACATGCTCGACAAGTCACGCTGCTTTGCTAGAGACAGCTTGCACCTGTCGCCCTTAGGCTTTTGAATACTGGCCAAGGCTCTTGCCACCCCCATAGTTCCTTTTTTAGGCAAGGCTCAAAAGACAAACCCACCACTGTAAATAGCACAAGTAACAAAAATCTAAGGGTAATATTACTCAATGCCAGAAGTCTAAACCTCAAAATGCATGCACTCAAGGCACTCCTCAGTATGGAGAAAATCGATATATGTGCAGTAACAGAAACCTGGTTTAAGGCTCCAGAGAGCACCACAACACTACCAGGCTACATCTCATACCATACATTACAGCCACAGAACCCAGACCAAAATACAAAAGGCGGGGGAAGTATCCATAATCATCAAGGATACCCACACCTCCAGGTTAGTGGCACAGCATGATGCTTCAGAGATTATCCACGTGCAACTAACAACGGGCAAAACTGCAATTCAAATTGTAGCTTGCTACAAATCACTCACCATGTCCCAGAACCCCCATTCTGCATTTCTGGAAACACTGGGTAACATAAAGGTCCTACCAACACCCTAATATCGGGTGATTTCAACTACCCAAACATTAACTGGGACTACTACTCAAGTGCTAACTCCCTTGCCCAACATTTCCTAGAATTTATAAACTCAAGCGCCCTGGAACAACTGGTCAATACTCCCACCCAAGGGGACAACATATTTGACCTGGTCATCACCAACATGAGCGACAGGTGTTCCACACCAGAGATCAACCCCTCGCTGGTTAGATCTGACCATAAATAAATCACTTTGGATATCCACATTCCACCCTCACCCCCGGACAAGGAAACCACCGTGAAAAACTTTTCAAAAGCAAACTTCACATTACTTAAGATGGAGGTGGAAAGTTTCAAAGCCCCCTTGCTAAAGGATAACGCTGTCCAAGCTGCAAAATTCTTTACTAATGCATTCTACAGGCACCTACAAGAATTCATGGATCGTGCTATCCCAAGCAAAACCAAGACTCACTTCTCCAAGAAAAGGAAACCATTTTGGTGGACCCCTGCCATAAACAAGCTATACAACAGAAGGAGGAAACTAGTACAGAAAATAGTAAAATCTCAAGAAGGAAAGACATCCCTGATCAGTATCAGCAAGAAACTACAATCTCTCATAAAATCGTCCAAGGCGAGCTTTGAAAGAAAACTCGCCAAGGACTCCAAAGATAACCACAAGGCATTCTTTAGCTATGTTAAGAATCTAAGTGGCAATGCTCAGATCTGTTCGAAGTTAGTGCAGAATGACACAAAATACACTGAACCAACTGATATTGCCAACATCCTGGCAGACAGGTTCAGTGCAAACTTTACCTCCTCTCACCCCCCAAAAGGGCCCATAACCATACCAGAAGAATGTAGAGCCCCTGAAATCACAGACACTCAGGTTAAAATAGCCCTCTCCAAAGCCAAAAACACAGCATCAATGGGACCAGATAGTGTCCCAGGCTGTGTCCTACATGAGCTCAAAGACGAACTAACCCCTCACCTAAACACACTGTTCAAACTCAGTCTCTCCACAGGCTACGTACCCACAGAGTGGTGCACAGCAATGATTATTCTGCTCCACAAAGGTGGAGCCACAACAGACCCCAGGAACTATCACCCTATAAGCCTGACTAGATTAGTCTGCAAGGCTATGGAGTGCATCATCATGGAACTCATTAACAGAGACATTGGGAACCTCCAAACACTGGACCCTACCCAGTTCGGCTTTGTTAAGGGCAGATCATGCCTCCTAAACCTGGTGGACTTCTTTGAGACAGTTACCAAAGCTATAGATGAGAGAAAGGTGTTACAAACAGCCTACCTAGGCCTTGCAAAGGCCTTCAACACCATTCCCAATTCTGGTATTATAGACAAGCTCTCCAGCCTGAACATAAACCCCTATGTCACAAGATGGGTTGCCAATTGGCTCATGGACAGAACCCACATGGTGAGAGTTGCAGGAGCTAGGTCTGACTTTAAACCAGTTACAAGTGGCATTCCCCAGGATTCTGTCCTAGGACACCTCCTGTTTGGCAAATACTTCTCAGAGGTACAGACAAGCACAGGAGGACTATAGCTGACCAAGTTCGCAGATGACTGTAAACTAGGGGCTGTAATTGACTCACTGGCTGACACAGACATCCTCCAAAAGGGTCGCACTGAGACGGATATGGTGTCAAAATCATAGCCTCAAGCTAAATGCCAAAAAGTGCATAGTTATTCCCTTTGGAAATAACAAAGTACCTACACACTACCACATAGGTTGTAGTCCCCTAAATACAGAAAACGTAATAAGGGATCTGGGGACCCAAGTAGATAGTAATCTCTCCTTTGATAATCACATTGCCAGAGTGGTTAGAAAATCCTTCTGTGTGGCCCACCTAATCACAAAAGGGTTTGCATTCAGATCAAAAGAGGTCATTGTGCCCCTCTACTCATCACTCATCAGACCCATCATAGAGTACAATGCCCCATTTGGGATGTACCTTACAAGACACCTGCAACAGCTGGAAAGACCACAGAAGTACCTCACCAAGAGGATCACTGGCCTGAAACAGATGCCCTATGCAGCTCAACTGAAGAAACTCCATCTGTACTCGGTTGCATACTACCTGCTCAGAGGTGATCTCTACCTGACATACAAGGCCATGTCCAACCCAGAATTGATGGACATGCTCCACCTAAAGAAAACCTTATCCTCTCAAGTCACACGCTCTAGGGATCTAAACCTCACCACAACAATAAATAGGATATGCTGGAGAGATAGATTCTTGTCCCAATGACTTCCCATGCTTTGGAACAAGATTCCAATCTACATTAGGCAGAGCTCTTCACTAGCACTCTTCAAGAGAAACCTTGATGAGTGGATGGGAAGCAGAAAGTTTACCCCTGGGATCATTTCAGTGGCTCTGCTGGACAGAGGCACAGGGAACTAATCTAAGGGGGTGGCGAAAGCCACCATATTCTCGCTAGGCTTATAAATGCCTTCGAGCAGATAGCCTAGTACCTACCTATGAACCTATGAACTATAGCAGGAGTACAGATTTTTGTATATATATTTTTTCTAATTCCGAAGAAGTTCTCTTCGAGTAACCACAAAAGTGCTTAACAATAAAGTATTTTTTTATTAAGCTACAATAATATAGCTGACAGAACATTACAGTAGTAGAGGTAGGGAATGTCTGTCTATGTGATGGCATGCATATGTTTGTATGCATGCTTTTTATGTATCTCTGTATGTGTGAATATGTGTTTCTGAGTGCATTTGTGTGTGTGTTTGTGTGTGTGTATGAGTGTGCTTATCTGTGTAGAAATATATGTCTGTGTGTGTGTTTGTGTGTATGTGTGTGTGTGTGTGTGTGTGTGTGTGTGTGTGTGTGTGTGTGTGTGTGTGTGTGTGTGTGTGTGCCACGCGTGCGTTCTTGAGTGCACGTGTGTGTGTGAGTGTATGTGTCTGTGTGTGAATGGGTGCGTGTGCTCATCTGTGTTTGTGTGTGAGCTCGTCTGTGTGTTGAGTGCATACGAATGTGTATGTATGCATGTATGTTTGTGTGTGTGTGTGTGTGTGTGTGTGTGTGTGTGTGTGTGTGTGTGTGTGTGTGTGTGTGTGTGTGTGTGAATGTGACCATACATGTGTGTTCTCATCCCCCTTCTCAATTGCAAGTAGCAATCCAATCTGATCACGTGGTGGAAACAGTAACAAACGTACAACCTACTGCATTTGTCACTGGAGTTGGTTATAGCTGTACTTGTGTTGTGTACTGATGGAGTATCCTATAGCCAAGCTACTGAGCAACACCAGAGATGGCACACAGGACAAATACATGTATTTTCTGTACCTTTAACTTTTTTCACCTTTACAAACTTTCAGCATTGCTAGGTGCAGATGATCAGTGGACAAGCAGAAAAATAAATTTAGTGTGAAGCCAGATGGGCTGAAAGGTGAAGGGGAAATGGCCCATGAAAAACAAAGACTGTATGTTGGCTAGGATCCAGCAATAAGACTGCATGCCACAGATGCATTTTCTTAATTAAGCTTTTCAGATCTATGAAAGTATTGTACATAGTAGTGCATTATCAGTTTTTGATCCCCACTTTTCAAAGTCCCAGACCACTTGTTTTATGACTGCACCTATCAGAATCTACAAAAGAGAATGTGACTGTCATCCCCAGATACTGCTGCAGAGCAAAGTGAAGATATTTTAGACAAGCACAAAAAAGTATGTGCAACAAGGAGAAGGGTCACAAAAAAATCCCGCAAATGTTAGAAGTCTATTATCATCCCTCTCACCATAACCAAGTACAGTGAATGGTGCCAGAGCAATCTGGTAATGGGTTTAAATGGAATGTTAACTGATGGTTCTGGGGACAGTGCCAATGTGGGAATAGCAAAGCTTTTACAAGAGATTGTTAGGTGTGATACAGGATTATAACTGTCTTCAGCAGCAGATGCTGTCCACTAAGTAAAGCAGCTTTCATATGGCAGTTAATTGGCTGTAAATCTGCCTGAAGCAGTCTGCATTGAGAAGGGTGTTAACTGAATGTAATTGCAGCTAATTAAGCTATGGCATCTTATAGCTCCGCCATTCTGTCTCATCAGAGAGTGCCAAAGTATCCTAGCAAAATGCACTCATGCAGTCACATTATGAAAGAAATCCTACTGGAAAAATAGAGCCTTTTTGAATGGGCATTTATTTAATTAAGATAGGTAGACCAGACCAATGTCCACAGTAGAAATAATGTTTTTACAGAGAAGTGGGCATCAATACATGGTAAAAAGAAAACACATAGTATTACAGAACCAATTTGTGTTGATATATTGACAAATTAATACAAACAGATCCATAAAGATAGTTAAACTCACCTTGGAGGAATGCAAAGACATAAGCATGTGTGCATATACAGATCATTTTTCCCAGATTGCATGTTATTATACTGGTTATGAATTAAACTAAAAAAATGTTGCCTTGGCAATTACAAACTTGACCAAACTTGAAAAAGAATAGGGAAACACCCACACTAAAAGGTGCAGTGAATTTGCATTGTAATGTTTACAGTAAATATCTATTATTTCATTACAAGAAAGTGATCAGTATATGACAAGAAAAAATATACTGCAGAACTATGTCTCTGTAATGTGCTCATAGGCCTTACAAGGGGGTAGAAGCCATAAGGCATACAGTTATGACAAGAAATGAAGGGCTGTTTACTGGCCTGGCAGTTATCATCAATGGGCACTACACAGGTTGCCCATCTGGATCAAAGATCCAAGTTACAGAAGGGAAGGCAACCATTCAGCCAAGCAGGGAACAGAGAAACTACACTACAGTAATTGACCAGAAGTTAGATACCTTTTACATTTAATGGCCATTGTGTGTATTGACACTCATTAGTCCATTACAGAAGGAAGCTGCCAAGAGTAGAACCTCTTAAAATGAGTCAAATGCTGGGAATCACAAGCTATGTGTAACAATGGTTGACAGGTTTTTGGACTGCAATACCAGGTAGTTTTCTGTGTGAGCTTATGATCTCTCCATTCATGAAGTCAGGTGCCTCTTGTGCTATGTAAAATACTATAAAACAATATCCTCAGCATTTTGTACTTCCTGAGCCTTTCATAAATGCTCCAAAGTCATACATTTCATAATGTTTGTGCTGCTCCAAGAGTAAGTAAAGTGTGAAGACAAAGAAGCTATCAGTACATTGGGTAATATAAAGCCAAAAGTGGATATAAAAACTAAAGAAGAAAGTAAGACTAACAGTCAAATTCACTAAAACCTACACGGCCCATTTCTACCATGTGCTCATCATGTATCACATTGTTTTAGATTCAGTAAGCGGTAGTACACGGAGTGTAGAGTCATGTACTGCCATGCAAACAAGGCAAACACCATGGCATGCTAATTACAGCAGAAGCAGCTGAACTGTATGCTAATCAACCAATCTAACATGGAGGAGCTATTCAACTAGCTATAAAGTAACCATGGAGACTCAGTGCTGGTTTTCCCTGTGAATTCCAAAACCTAATGGAATACAGCCACGGAAAGGAGTCTACACAGAACGAATGTTAGGGGCTGCTGCTTTAATTCATTTGTATGTGCAATAGTCTGATGTCTATGCTGCTGCCAATAGGCCTAGGCCTAGAAGGAGAAGAGTTTTCAGGCCCTGATTAACTTATTATAACCTACATGATGTGGAAATAGTAGAGCGCTACAGGGTGGATAGAGATACACTACAGAAACTCTGCAACTCAGAGCCAGGGCCAACCAAGGGGAACCCATCCCAGTGGAGACAAAGGTATGAGTAGCACTTAGACTCTTAGCTACAGGTACCTTTCAGAGACCAACAGGGGACATGCTGGGAGTGTCACAGGTATCAGCATCCAGGATCCTCTATCAATTCCTGAATTCTGTGCTCCAACACGCTAGTGGCCACATATATTTTCCCTGTACTCCTGAGGATAAGGCCAGAAATATGCAGGAGTTCTACTGTGTAGCACACCACCCTGAAGTACTGGGTGCAATACATTGGACACATATAGAAATTTAGAACAAGACCCAGAGAACATGGAAGGCTCTACATTTGAAGAAAGGGCTTCCACTCTGTTAACTATCAAGTCATGTGTAATGACAAGGGAATCATCTTGAATGTATGGGCTGGCAACCCTGGCAGTTACCATGACTCACATAACTGGCACACCTTCCAACTCTATCAGATGTTCACTGGGAGAGATATCCAACAGGGTAATTTACTGGTGGTTGCAGGTTCTGCACTTGAACTGTGGCAAATGACACCCATCAGAAATGCGCACACATCCACTGGAGAATGCCATAATAAGGCACACATTCAAACCAGAAATATCATAGAGCATATGTTTTGGATGCTGAAAATGCAGTTCCGGTGTCTAGACACATTTGGGGGAGCCTTGCAGTACAGTCCATGGACATGCACTGAAATATTCACAGTATCTGCCATGCTACATGACATCATCCTGAGAAAACAGCTTCAGCAGGATCAGCAAGGGGAAAGAGCACACATCCCTATGCCAAGGTCACCACAGCCATATGTAGATGAAGAGTCAGAGGGTGAATCAGCAGCTGCTGTGGGTGTAGACAGATGTAGGTGTGCTCCATATGCCCTTGCATTGCCTAAGAGACAACCAATAGCACACTCAATCACCATCTAAGGGCCTAAAACCTTCCTCCTATGCACATATATATACTGACATTGATGCCAGGCCCTTACAACCTTTACCTCCCCGTGTACTGGCTGTATACTGCTTGCATCAGACAGATTCAGCCCTGAACTAAAACTGTGTCAACTGTTGAATTTACAAGTAAGTCCTGACCTTGGTGTGTATTGTATAATAATATGAATGAGTGGTATATCCTTGTATTTCATTACTTGGTACTGTAAACAAGTAAAAGGTGGAAGATTTGTACAGAAATGTCCTTTACATGTGAAGCAGGGACTTATTTAACATAATGTGCCCAATATTAAGTAGTAGATGTCAGACATCAAAGATTCACACAGTCATACCTCTCAAAAGTACTGATGACCACTGCTTGCCCTCAGTTTAGCACCATACATTTGTACTGGAGAACCATTAAAGAGAAGTTAGAAAGTAATAATAATACACATTGCTATTCCAACTGCACAACCCTCACAAGATCATTCACAATAAAGTTGGGAAATTTTTATGCTATTAACTGTCTAACTTTCTAAGGCCAATACAAGTCAAAGGTACAATTACCAGTTCAACACCACAAATGCAGATATACTAACCACTAAGTCAGCTATGCACCCTGAGCATCAGACAAAAAGATTATGCATCCCTGACTCCAAAAGATAGAGAACAGGGATATGGCACAGTTATCATCACTTGCACAGGGTCTTGTGTGAGGGGGTCTGGAAGCCTAGGCTGATACAAAAGGTTGCTGAGTTGTGTGAGTAAGAAAGAAAAGCAGGCGGACATTTGGATAAACCAACAAATGGCCAGTGAGACAAAATGAGTTTTAAGCTGTACGGCTGAACCATGTAACTGTTATGTGTGTGCATTTAGGGGTCCTCCAGGTGAACCTACTGTAAGAACTGTCTCCTAGAAGCATTGTTATACAAGATTATTGATATTGTCTCCCACTTGATCAATTTATTCTGTTCTAGTCTTTTTAAAGTTATGAATGTCTGTTACTATTTGTTCTTTATTGTATTATACAATTTTCTTTCTAGTAACAAAATAGTTTACTAACAATCGAGCTTTTTTCCCCGGGCTTCCACTGAAAAAGGGTTTTATGCCCAGTTGGACTCTCCCTGTAAACAAATGTAAAATAAATAAAATTGATGTATGACTGCATGAACACAGCCAAGCTCTGTGGTGTTCTATGTCTTGGTATGTCAGACAGGTGTGAGCCATGCATGGTAGAGGTGGCAGTTCATCTTTGTCATCCCTGACCACAAGAACTGGCTATGCTAGGAGTTGTACTGGCATGTTCAGGCCCATGGTCAGATGCACTGCTACTACCTGAACATGACGGATGTCTGCTGGATGAGCTTCTTTCACGGGGATGCCCAGGACCACAACCCCATGGCCTGCCACATCTGGGTGTGGACAGCTCACCCACGGATGGAGCAGTGGAAGTACTGCCACTATGGGAGTATGATCAGGCACGGCCATGTTGGCTAACAGCAGATTATGTGGCTGACCTATGCTCACAAGTATGCCATTCCCCTCCCAGCAGACATTCCATCACATACAATGCTTGTTCTATGACAGACAACCCTCATTCCATCACAGACACCCCTCATTTCAACATGTCATTCATCTGATCCATTAAATCAGCAACACGGTAGAGGCAGTCATGCATGTCTGCTTGTGCATACAACCATAAGCATTTGCCTGCAGCACCTATGGGAATATGCCTGTGCTTCCATGATGACCCTAAACATAGGTTAAGTGGCATGGGAAGAGACACCTGATAAGGTGGAGGATGGACAGCAGGCCTCCTCTGAGAAACCCTAACAACCCTCCTCTGTGGTACCTTGCCCTCACTTTGGCTACAGCCAGAGTCAACAGGCAATGTAGCCACAGGAACCACCCTGATCAATGGTGTCACCCTCCACCTGTCCAATATGTAAGGCTTCACTGGAATGGGTAGGCATAGCCCTACTGGCTGTGTCCAGTGGAATTGCAGGGGATGCCTCTATGTCAACCTCAGTGTAGATTCTAATAAAAAGAAACAGTTCAAGTGTACAAAGCAGGTCCACACCAAAATAAAATTCTTCCTTTTATTCACCAGTAGAATAAGCACTTTCGTCAGCTTGTAGTTAAAGACTTCATCAGAATCTACTCAAGCATACAGAAAGGTAACTTAAATAGTTACAAAACACACCACCTGACCAATTAATCAATTGTTACTTAAAAAGACATACTTTAAAACACAATGCAATCCTTCAATGAGACCCCCCACCTTTTTTTATAAGAATGTTCACAGTTGAATCTAAACCAAATAAGGCCTAAGCTTTAAAACACAACTTATACTACAATAATCATTTAACCCTGGGCAAATGGGTGTTTGTAACTTAATTTGCCACAGTAATTCTTTTAACTCCAGAATATCTTTCCATGGCCCACCCAAAGGGTTTTGGCATACCTGCTCTATTGCAAAAAATAAAAAATTGTGATCAGAAAACTGTTCTATATGTTTTGCCAGAGCATTCTTTTTTTGTGTTGTCTAATGTCCAAGGAGTGTTCATACATGCGATCCCTAAAGTGTCTTTGTGTTTTCCCCACATAAAATTTGGGGCGCACACTACACTGAGCCACATAAACAATGCCTTTAGTGTTGCAATTACAATGAAAATGGGGTCTAATCATTTGGTGGTTAACCATTAAACTATCACCTTGCAAATTGTGTGGGCATTGTGGACAAGAGCCACATTTATAAGTGCCATGTTTCCTAAAGCTCAGTGGTACGGAAATGTTGTTGCCAGTCTCAAGAAAATTCTTAATAGACTTACGCTTTCTACATACAAACTTGGGTTCTGTCCCAACATGCTCCAGAATCCCATCAAAACATTTAAAAATGTTCCAATTCTTTTTCAAAATATTTGAAATGTCCAAATAGTCATTAAAAATGTGATAACAAAAGCCTTATGAAAATTGGACTTGTGTTCAATCCCTTCATTGCTCCCCAAGCCAAAACTTCCACTATGTTCTCTTAAAATGGGTCTGTAAAACATATTCTCCCTTTTAGTATGTACCTCAGAAAAAATCTGTTGTCCCATTGGGCTTGGGTAACCACATGCCACAAGCATGTTAAATAATTTTTCACTTTCTTGTTGAAAAACATTGTCCTCAGAAACCATACGGGCCAATCTAACAAATTTCCCCTTTACCAGTCCCTTCTTTTGATGGTACGAGTGGCAACTGGTGAAGTGAAGCAAACTGTTAGAGTAGGTTGGTTTCCTGAAAATGTTGCTGGTGTATCTTTTATTAGCATAGTCCTTTTTTAACTCAACATCTAAATAGTGAATGGTGTCAGAGTGCCAGTTGTAAGCGAATTTAAAGAAAGCTGTTGTTTGATTACAGTACTCTATAAAGTTATTGATCTCATGAACAGGCCCATTCCATGCAATGAAAATGTCATCCAAAAAGCAACAATACATTTTCCAGTTGCTTGTATCCTGAATCATTAAGATACCTTCTTTCCCACTCCAACATAACAATGTTCGAAAAAATGGGGGCACAAGACGCTGCCACCCCACATTTCTGCTGATAGTATTGGCCTTCAAAATACACAAAATTGCAGTTCAAAACAGTTTCCACAAGTGTAGTTAATACATAAATGTCATTGTTTGAAAACATCCCATTAGCAACAATATATTCATGCAACCATGACATCCTAATATCATGGGGAATGACATTAAAAAGATTTATCACATCAATAGTTATAAATCTTATATCTTCCAAAAATGTCAGTTTTCCAACCTTTCTTAGGAAATCCCAGGAATCTTTACACAATTCTTTCTTTTTTTAAACTTTTTTTATTTTTATATCAATAAATCTGGCAAGGGGTGAATCTTAGCTTTAGAAGCATTAACAGTTGGCCTTAATGGAGGATCCACAATATCCTTTTGGATCTTGGGAAGTCCAACAATTGAAGGTACAACAGGATAATCACACTTAAGAAAATTATATTCATCTGGAGTAATTGCACCTTGGTCAAACATATCTTTAAGCAAGTAATCTATCTGGACATATGATAAATTAACTAAATTGATAGATGCTTCAACATACATAGTATCTTCTAACAACATACCATTCATATAGTTAACATAGTCAGTTTTTGTCATCACCACAATCCCCCCACCCTTGTTGGGCTTCATAACCCTGATGTTCCTACCTGAACAAAGTTCCTTAAGTAAACCCCTTTCACTTTTTGTTAAATTAAAGTTAACTTCTGTAGGGAAAACATCAACCATTTTTCTAAAGTCATATTCACAAATCTTTTCAAAAATAACAAGGGGCATTTGCAAAGGGGGATTCAAGGTGCTTTTCCTGCCCAGCTCACATGTATTATGCACTCCATTCATGTCATGAAAAAACAATACCAAAATTAACTTTCTCAGAAACATTTTGAAATCCACAATTAAATGTTCTAAGCTAGTTTTTACCGTGAGTACAAAATTGAGTCCTTTGCTCAGCATATCACAATGTTCAACTCTGAATGATTTATTAGTGTAATTATACAGTTTATAGTCACCTTTTCCATTTAAAATAATGTTGGGACCATTATCAGCTATCACAGAGTCATCTAGGGTAAGCTGGAAACAGAGTCCTTCACTTAGTTCTATCGCCTCTGCCCTCGAGGATAATAGTTGGCCGTTCACCTCCATTCCTGCCTCTGTCCATTCTGGTTCACATTGCGACTGTGAATCCTCTCTGAGCGTCTCACAGGGCCTTGGTCTATGATATCCTGGTTTCAATTAATATCCTCACAAATTCTAAGGCCAATGATATAGAATGTCTTACAAACTGCATGTCTCAGATTACTGGTCAGATAAGTAAAGAATGACCAACAAACACAGACAGGTAATACAGAGCTGTATATTTGCAAATAATAATCATTTCTTTTCTTTTCTTTTACATTTGATTATCAGAAAGGTCCAACTGGACACAAGTCCTTTTTCAGCTGAGGCCCAGGGAGAAAAGCTCCACATTTAGTAAACATCACATTGTACATTAGAATGATACTATACATTATTTTCAAGGGAACACATTATTTATACAAGGTTAAAAAATACATACATGCATAACATATATAGGTACAGTCATGCAAAATGATACATGTAATAAGAGAAGATATAGAACATAATCTAATATTTAGTATATCAAAAAGATTTACAGTGATTCAATATGTCATATGTCAGAGAATACAAATAATAAGAATTGTAAAATGTTGTTAGTTACCCCAGGTAGAGATGTGTTGGTCAGACAAATGAGATAATGAGAGAGACACAGGAGGAAAGAAAGTATATAATTTACTTGCTAAGTTTGCAGTAGATAGGTGGTAACAGCTGTGAATACTATGCTAGGTTAAGGGTATGGACTAGCCTAGATTGGCACATGAGCAGAGCCAAGTATTGGTCAAGCAAGCTTAGAGAATTT
Source organism: Protopterus annectens (assembly GCF_019279795.1). Taxonomy (NCBI): domain Eukaryota; kingdom Metazoa; phylum Chordata; order Ceratodontiformes; family Protopteridae; genus Protopterus; species Protopterus annectens. The sequence continues at coordinate 12,726,681 of NC_056728.1, forward strand.
TTTGAATTGTATTGTGGAGGATGAAGTTGTTAGGTTTGTGGGTAGTGAATTCCATTTTATTTTTGTTTGCTATAGAATTTAGAAAAGGGATTCACCTGCATTATTATTTGCTTTAGTAATGTCAAGAGGAACTTGTTACTGGAGCAGAGAGTCCTATAGGTGGTGTAAGGATGAAGTAGCCCCTGTAAAGTAGGGATGTTATCAGGGTACCGCTGCACAATGCCACTTAAACTCGCTACACTATGCCAACACACAGTAACACATGTACTATAAAGAATGTATCTCATTGATTATCAGTGTTTATTGAAGAGTTTTTGAAAGTATTTGATACACCTGAATTTGAACCAAGTATCATCTTGGCTCAAAAAGTAATGTGTCAATGCATCTACACCTGTGGCCACAGAGTCAGTTAAGCAGCAGGTGTATTTCAGAGACTCAATACTAACTTTCAGACTTTAACAATGCGGCTTGCTTTCTGCATTGCTTAGCTACATACAAACATGAATAGCATTAGAAATGTGTATCTTGCACATGCGAACACTTTGCCAATAGTCAGACAAACCTGCTGCTCACTGTGCTATGGAAAAATAATATTATTATACATTATTGCTGTTTACTATTCATTTCCTGTCTATAAAGTTAAATGTAGATACATAACAAACTGAAGGCTCTATCTAATAATATGTCACATATTTACAATACAGCCATATGTTGCTTCCCCCACAAAGCACTGCAACCCTCGTGTCTCAGTACTTTGTCCACACATATATCACCTACACTACAGAAACTAATACACAATGTTGTGTGATATGCAATGCACATAAGATGCAGAACTAGAACTATTGACCCATAAGCCTAAAATTCCTTATCTCTTATCTACAAGGCTAGGGAAAGAATGAGCATGGATAATATTCACTAGGACATAGGTGACCTTCAACACACTTGGCTTGACCTAAGTTGGTTCTGTCAAGGGTAGATCTTGCTTATTAAACCTAGTGGACCTCTTTGATAATGACCTGAAATACCTGGATGAGGGATAACAGGACATACCACCTATGATGACTTTGACACTATTCCCCATCTGGAAATTAACCCATACATTACTAGACAGATAGCCAACTGGCTCACTGACAAAAGACACACTGTCAAAGTTGGGGATTGCATCTCCACCACTAGGTCACTTACTAGAAGGATCTGTGCTGGGCCCTCAACTGTTTGGAAACTATTTCTCTGATGCCCAGGCAAAGGTAGATGGCCTATGGTTTACTAAGTTTGTAGATGACTGTTAACTGGATGCATTCATATAGAGTCTGCCAATGATGTTAATTATATTAGGGGCTGACACAGACAAATGATTGGTACCAAACTCATGGACCGAACCTTAATCAAAAAAAGTCTCATTGTCCCCATTTGGCAATGGTGTACCCCTGGTAATTTTGATATACATAGCACCCCTCTAACCTCAAACATACTGTTGCAAGATTTGAGAACACATGTTGAAAGCAATATATACTTCAATCACTATGTGTCCATAGTGGTGAGACACATATTCAACATTGCAGACCTCATAAATAAGGCCATCATATGAAAGACCAGTTAGGTCATAGCTCTGCTGTACTCTATCCTTATCAGACCACTAATTGAGTACAATGCTGCCCTCTATCTGTCCTCACCAGACACCTGCAGCTACTGGGGAAAAGACAGAGATTTGTGACCAGGAGGATAAAGGGCCTCCAGAACATGGCATGCATGGAAAGACTGAAAAACCTGCCACTGTACTCAGTATTATGCAGGGTGCTGAGTGGTGACCTATGCCTGGCCTACAGAGCAGTGTCAGACCCTGCCCTACTGGAAATGCTGGACATATGCAAATCAAATGGGACAAGAATTACTTGCTCCAGGGATCTCAATGTAGCCTGTGACATAAACAGAACATGCTGGGAGGACAGATATATCTACCAACAATTGACACTCCTCTGTAATAGGCTCTCACTGCATGTGAAGCTGTTTCTCTTCCCACTGCAGACAACTAAGTGTGTTTTTGTGCACTTGCTTCACATTACATAGAACCTGTTACACCAGTATGTGGGACACTAACTTTACCATATTCTCCTCAACAGACACTGCTGATGTCATCAACTATAAAGTGTTGTCTGAAACACACCATGTCAGACTTGAGCTGCAGCACTTGCCTTAAATACAGAGGTCAATAGTATGTGTTCTTATATTGGTAGGGGTTCTATTTTCACTGTAGTCAACTGTGTGTGTGTGTGTGTGTGTGTGTGTGTGTGTGTGTGTGTGTGTGTGTGTGTGTGTGCATGAGTGTGCGTGTGTGTGTGTGTGTGTGTGTGTGTGTGTGTGTGCATGTGTGTGTGTGTGTGTGTGTGTGTGTGTGTGTGTGCACTCTTGCATGACATTACAGAGATCATTTTCCACCAGCATCTGGGACACTGTTATTATCATAGTCACTTCAACAGACACTGCTGAATGTCATCAGCTATATCAGATTTGTAGATATGCAGTTTTCCTACCAGGGCAGGGTCAGAGAGTGGTCTGGAAGCCAGGCAGACGTCACCTTATCCTGTACAAGACAGAATACAGTGACATGGCTTTTAATCTATCCACATACATCATGCCATAGTTTCATAGGTGTACACTAGGCTAATGGCCCTGGAGCCTTTACAAGCCTAGCCCAAACAAATTTTACACCCGATGTTAGTTCACAGTGCCCCTATTCAGTACGGCAACTGGATTGATCCATGGGGTGAACTTTCTGTTACCCATTTCTCTTAAAGAGGGCCAATGAGTGAGGAATGGTATCAAAGGCTTTGGCCAGGTCAAGGTAGGCCGTATGCACTGCCTTACCCTCATCCACAGCCTTGGTGACTGCCTCAAAGAAGTCGATCAGGTTCAGCAGGCAGGATCTCTCCTTGACATAGCCAAACTGTGTGGGGTCAAGAGTTTGGAGATAGCTATATCTTTGTTAAGCAGGTCCATGATGATGCACTCCATAGAATTGCATACCAGACTTGTCAGGCTAATGGGGCAATAGTTCCCAGGGTCTGTAGTTGCTCCTCCTTTATGGAGCGGGATGACTGTAGCAGTGCGCCATTCATTGGGGACATAGCCTGAGGTAAGGCTGTGACTGAACAGAGCACACAGATGTCGTTCCAGCTTGTTTTGTAGCTCATGTAGGATGCAGCCAGGGATATTATCAGGTCCCATGGGCACTGTATTCTTGGCTTTTTCCTATTCAGCAGAAATGGTGGGTACCAGGCTTTCTTCTTGTTTTGTGATAGGGCCCTTGGGGGGAGGGGTAAAGTTGGCACAGAATCTGTCAGCCAGTATGTTGGCTATATCTGTTGGCTCAGTATAGGAGGTGCCATTGTGCAATAACTCAGAGCAAATCTGGGTATAGCATTGGAGGTTTGTGATACAGCTGTAGAAGGCTTTGTGGTTGTTTTTGGTGTCAGCTGCAATTCTGCCTTTATAGCTGGCTTTAGAGGATTTGATAAGGTATCTCAGGTTTTTGTTGAGACTGATAAGGGAAGTTTTCAAGTCTTGTGACTTCATTTTTTTCCTGCAACAGTTTCTGCCTTCTGTTGTAGAGTTTATTGATGGCTGGGGACCACCAGATTGGCTTCCTTTTTTGGAGGAGAGCATATTAGTTCTGTTTGGTATGGCAAGGTCCAAGCATTTGTGTATGTGCTCATATAGTCCATCGGTGTATGATTCGGGAGCCATGCAGCTATTTTCCATTGGCATGGGTGCCGAGAAGTTAGACACCTCTGTTTTTAGGAGCCCAAAGTCAGCTTTAGAGAAGTGTTTCAGGGTGGTCACCTTAGTGGGTGTGTAGGTGAGATGGAGATTTCCATGGTGATCAGTTTGTGGTCATTTTAACCAGGGAGGGATTGACTATAGGTGTGGAGCAATGATCTCCCATGTTGGTGATAACCAGGTCGAGGATGTTGCTTCCTCTAGTGGGGGTCAGAATGAGCTGGTCCAGGGCATTGGAAATGATAAATTCCAGAAAGGTTTGGGCCTGTACATTGGTACTTGAATTGTTTTCGCACTTGATGGAAGAGTAGTTGAAGTCACTCAGTATGAGAGTATTGGGTTGGACTTCGATAGATTCCAGGGTTCTTAGGAACTTGGTGTGAGAGTCTAGGGACATGTTTGGGGTTCTGTAGCAGTCTTTGACTTGTATCGCCGTCTTACCCAGTGTTAGTTGTACCTGAAGTATCTCAGATGCATTATGCTGGGTTATCAGTCTAGAGGTGGGCGTATCCTTTAAGAATATGGAGACACCACCGGCTTTGGAGCTTCTGGCCATATTCTGGGGCCAAAAGGTATAGAATGAGTTGTAGCCTGGGAGCACAGGGGTGCTTTCTGCCTCTTTAAACCAGGTCTCCACTACAGCACTGATGCTGACATTTTCCATTTTGAGGAGAGCTTTGAGCGAGTGCATCTTGAGATTTAAACTTCTAGTATTGAGCAGCATGACCCTCAGATTGCATTTGTTTGTAGCTGTTACTGTGGAATTTTGGTCTTTGGAACACCACCTAAAAAAGGCACTATAGGGGTGGCAAGAGCCTTAGCCAGTACCTGGAATCCCAGGGGTCACAGATGCAGGCTATCTCTGGCAAAGCATCAAGGTCTGTCGATCATGTCATCCCAGGCAGATAGATACTGGATCCCCTTAGAATGACACTAGAAACTTAGCCAATTGTTGAAGTCAATCATTTTCTGCTCGTACTGTAGTATCATTCTGGGTGACGGTAGAATACTGCTCAGGGCTAGGTTCATACCTGCCTGGGTCACATAATCCAAGAGTTCCATCACATCTCTTTTCATGTAGTCCAGTGAAGTATGCCTCAGGTCATTCACACCCATATAGACAATGACTGAGCCATATTTGTACTTGTTGTGGAGTGACTTGAGTGCATGTGTTATGTGACAGATCCTGGCACTTGATAGACAGCTGACTGTCACCTTCTCCTTGTTCAACCTAGTGAGTGGGACATCAGTTTGCCTCACAATTGAGTCTCCTATGATTAGTACATTGGGCAAAGTGTTTTGCCTTAAAGGCTTAGGTTGAGGGGTACACTGTGGTGGTGAGCTATCTGTTCTGGGGTTGGTGTTGTGTTGTGGTGGTTATCTGTTCTGGGGTTGGTGTTGTGTTGTGGTGGTTAAGTGCATTTCTGTCTCAGGGGTCTCTGTTGTTTGGGTAAATTTTTATTGAGAACCTCCGTGAAGGTGGGTGCATGTTTTGTGTTTCTATGTGTGGGTAGTGATTGTTGGTGTTTTGAAGAGCTGTGTGTTCTATGTAGTAAGTTGCAGGTGTAGACCTTCTCTTCTTGACCAGCTAGTCCGATCTTGGTTGGAGCATGCATTGCTTCCAGTTTGGTGATATAAGTGCATCTCTCACAGGTATGAGTGTTGGGAGGTAAGAGGAGAGGGTTGTCTGTGTACATTAGATAGTTGCCACACTGTCTCAGAATGCCGCAGTGCACTAGATTAGCAGAGGAAAGCACAGGAAATTGCCCTACAGTCCTACCAGGAGGGGGTGGTCATAACTAATAAGTACTGGTGCTGTTACTGCATAGGAACAGCTAGTGCTGATAGCACCTAAGTGTGCTACAATAAATGCTACAAACACCTGTTAAAGTGCTAGCCAATTAAGATAATTGAAGTGCAAGAAGTAAAAGAACAAGCACGTTCTAAAGGAAAAATTGAAGAGCAGACTTTCTGGCACCGGTAATAGTTTACCTCAGCTGAACGCCACCGAGCAGCAGCGCTCAGCTGAGGTAATAGTTTATCTCAGCTGAGCGCCACTGTGCGATGCTCAAACATGGGCTTTTAAACCAGAAAGTTGAAAGGGATGGAAAACCTGCCAAAACAGCCAATAAACTACAATTTCTGGACCAGAAACCACTCCTCTTGTGGTAGATAGGATACATAGTGCTTACCACTCCCACTGATAAGCTAGAAGTCTTCCCTTCAACACAGAAAGGTCTGGGGGGCTCAGAAACTTATAAAACAGTCTTGGATACAGCAAATCTGTATCTGGACTAGACTAGTTACAGGAAAGGCAGAAAACAAGCGTAGAACTTTTTTTTTTTGCAGAAAAGCAGTTAAAACAGTAGCAAAAACACTTTAAATGCAGTACAAGCTAGCACACTTGAGTGTGTAGCAATATTAAGGCAAATACAATTTAAGTAAATGCAGATAAAGTGCAGAGAGCAGTAAATTATGAAAAAATCAAAATGGAGGCACTTAGAGCATCTCTTTCTCCTTCCTGTGGCTCTTGTAGTCTGCAGGATGCCAAAACTGGATCCGCAGAGCTTAAACAAGCATGGTTTGTAGGCCCTGTGTTCTCTTAATGAGAAAGCCCTGTGGTCTCTCCAGCTCCTGCATGTGTCTGGTGAGGTACATGCAAAAGAGAGCATTATACTCTATTAGTGTTCTCATGAGCTTTGAGTACAGTACTGTCTTACAGTCCTAAGATCTGAATATGATGGTGTGACTTACTATGTGCACAACATAGGCTTTCAATACCAGTGTGGACAGTTGGTGGTCGAAGTTCATATTGCTATGTACATGTGTTCCCACTTCTTACATCACTGGGTTTCAGCATAGCAGGACTATTGTCAGTGTTGTGATGAGCATGGAATTCCACTTTTTGGACAGATAACATAAGAAAGAGACATGTCTGCATTTATTTGTAGATCGTGTGCCTCAGTCATTTGTCTGTGTTATCTCCTCCTGTACTTTGTAATAATCATTGGTGGACTTAATAATTGCACCCGATATGCAAGAATCAGCAAACTTGGTAAGCCAAAGGGCATATACTTTAGCCTGAACTGTCAAGAAATAGAGTAGAAAACAGTGAAGGGCCAAGCACAGATCCATGAGGTTTGCTAATGGTGACAGCTCTAGTGGTACAGGTTGATTCACCAACTTTCACAGTATGTGTTCTGTCAGTGAGCCAATTGGTTACCCATCTAGTGATGTAAGGGTTACTCTCCAGCTGAAAGGGTTTCTCAATGATACTTGCATTGGGGATTTGTCAAAACACTACACCAGATCATGATAGGCAGTATGCACTGTCTTACCTTCATCCAGGCCTATCATATAGAATCGATGGGCTGTGACAACATCACAGATCACCTATGGCATTGCTCAGCACATACACCTTCCTGATATGGTTGAATACACACTTCAAAACACCTTCCACACAGGCTATGTTCCAGTAAAAGGGTGTGCATCAACATGCATCCATCTGAGTTGGGAGGATAGCACCTGATACATGCATGTATATGGACATCCTGACTCTCCTCAACTATGAGATAGACCAACATGTCATCATGAACTTCTTCTAAATGGACACTAATAATATTCCAGCTGTGTGCAACAGATCTGTGTCAATTGTTAATGTTACATCATGTCTGTTACATCTGAGAGATTTCCTCAAAGAGGTCATCGAAGTCATGCATGATGGCAACAGTAGCAACTTATGGGACTTGACCAGGTCAAGGTATTTGACATAAATCCACACTGAGGTATTCAATGTACACTGTCATATGTGCACATAAACAGCTATATCACTAGGAGGGTAGGCCAGTGTATCACATACGTGGCATCTCACTATGTTGAAATGTGTGAAGTGACCTATATCTCAGGTCCAGTGATCAGGTCTGCACATCAGGGCTGTCTGCTAGGCCCTTTCCTTTCCTGTCCATTATTTAGGTAATGGGCATCATAGACGACATACACATCTTGTGTTCAAACAGCTGCCTGAAGGGCTACAGATTGTGGGCAATCATTGACTCCAACTGTGATATTAGTATAATACAGACAGTATCAATACATACCAAAGATTGCTGCCACAGCCATGACAACATCTACAATGACAAGAAAACATGGGGGGGGGGTTTGTTACGTCAGACAAACAAACACACAGCCCAACTATAATGTGGACATCACACCCTATAATCAGACTAATAGGTATGTGACCTGTGTCCTGGGGCAGATGGTAAGTGGAACATCCACCAGCATGTGGCCACAGTGCTGACTACTCCCTTGTATGTAACACAAGCACTGAGTATTTGAAGGACAGCCACATCAGAGGTCATACTACCTTCAAAGTTCCCAGCCTTCATCACACCAATTACTGAGTACATTGCACCCTTCCTCATGTACCGCTCTACATATCTTCAAGTGATGTGTATCTGGAGTGTACCACCTTTGTCAGGCTGAGCTCTCACACATACCTAGGTATTCTTTTTGTGACATATACATGACTGCCTGATGGTGCGGAACACCAATCAAGTTGTTACAGCAAATGCATGTTTGCTACCTGTTCTGCTGATGCACACACTACATACATAGGTGTTTGACAACATTAATAGCATGTATATCATTTGTGACGGTGTGGATTGTGCTCACTCTCTCTCTCTTTACATATATATATATATATATATATATATATATATATATATATATATATATATATATATATGCCATGCACACCAGTCATCTAGCCTGTATTGCTCATAATGTCGCATACAGGTATAGCAGTGTGCCTCCTAACACCTCCAGCAAATGTTAGCTTGCCAGGACAGTATGCATGGTTAACGTCATAGAGCGTGGCTGTATCATAATAGTTGTTTAAGTATGTTTGTGCAGAATCATCTCTCATCACTTTAAACCAGATATGCTATGTCACAGGCATGGGATTACTGGTGGTATTATTTTGATATTATCCATGACTGTGGTTGGTTCTTTCAATGTTTTGCATGAGTCTTTACCTGTGCTCCATTTTCTAGAGACTTCTGTTAAGATTACACTCATATTCAGTCAAATCAGTTTGCACAGCTTCACAAAATGCACTCTGCCCCAATTGTATGTCAGATCCCTGATAGACGTCCTTTGCATTATTCATGTAAGAATATTTATCTCACACTAACATCTTCCACCATTGTTATGTCACCTTGTGTGACAGTCACATAAAACACATTTTCACTGTGCAGTCCCTACTGTACCCTGTGATTGGAGTTGCTGGTACAACCATCTTCCATTGACATACCCTCATTTGCTGAACATTAGGTTGTTTCACTGGCCCTATTTCCCTGTGTTCATTCCTATAATTCAACTATGTGTCCCTATTCAAAACACACACTTCCCCTGAGTGTTTATTTTGAATGACATTCCATATACCATTACAGATCATTAAAGCAGCTTAATTACAGCATGACAAAAGTTGGATATTAGAATTCTCTGCAGTGTAGATGCACTGTCCCATATTGTGTTCGGACCATATACTTTGTATTCATACCTCTCAACTCTCCAGATGTGTTCCTTATCAAATTGTGGCTTTTTGCCGTGGTGCTGCGGTAGCATTGTCGCCTCACAGTAAGACGTTGTTCTGTTCGATTCTCAGCTAGAGTCTTCTGTATGGGGACATGTGTGAATGGGCGTACCTTCGTTGAAGGTTGTGCGTCAGAGCTGGCAACTCGGCATGTAAAAATCTACTGCCAATCATTAGTGGGTCGGAGTTCCGCTGTGGTGACCCCTAACTGGGCAAAACCGAAAGATGCAAACAAACAAACAAACTGTGATGATCTCAGCACTGATGCGACTCAATATTACATACATTTGCGTAATGAGGTTCATACTTCAAATCCTTCAGAACATGTATTTCTACCACATTTCTATAAATAATCTATGTCAAATATGTCCTTATTTCTGGGTCATTGTCCCTGTATTATATTGTTTTTTTCTGCAGATGTCTTGAACTAAGAGATTGAGAGCAATCTGTGAAGCCCTGGTGAACTCTCAACCTCATAGAGCAAAAAATCTGGACAAAGCCTAAAATGATGGGGGGCAAATAGGGACATATTTTAAATATTGGTCTTACAAACTTAGAAAGTTAATAGAATAATAGGTTTTGCATTAGTGTGAATTTTCTGAAGGACGTGGAGTCTTAAACTCAAATGTTTGTTATTTAATGACTTCAATTCTCAGCTATTTGCAAGAAAAGTACAGATTTTAGGAGGAATGCACCAAAAATATGAGGCAAAAATCTGGACATTCTGTGAAAATCTATACAGTTGAGAGGTCTGCTGGTGATCATTATGGCATTTCAAGCAAAACTGCAGACCTAAGTGCTCTACTTTAAACAGGATTGCTATCCGTGTTCACTTACACAGTTTCCTGGTCAGCAACACTGTTGCCAACATGAAACTTCACTTAGATGCAGCACACAGCATGAACATACATAGGCTGCTGCTTGCAGTGCACTACCACGCACATGTGTAAACTCTGTGTAGGCTTTGCACACAGTCTGTACTGAGTTTATTGAATCCTGTGGTAAGTTTATTAGCAGTAGAGAATTTTAGTTGTTTGTTAAGTTAATGTTTGCAGTTTAGACAACATATTACATGCCACTGTTAAAAGCTGCATGATAATCATTACAAAATATGATAATAAAAAGTGTGTGCAGCTTTTTACATTCATTTACTCTGGATTTGTAGCATATTGTTGTGTCTTTAAGAATCAAGCTATCCCATAATGCTTTGAGTCTGATGTGCCAGTCGGTGTAATGTTTGTAATGTGAGATGAAGCTAACTCCCTTTCTGCTATGCTGTCACTTCTTTGTGTTATTAAAGCCATTATTATTCTTCAAATGATAGTGTCTATTGACACTCTTCATGCTGCCAAACAGGATTTATTTATTTATATCTGTTTACCGGGAGGTCTACTGGGCCAGGGTGAGTCAGTTTTCATTTGAGGCCCGGGAAGAAAAGCACCAATAACAAACAACATGATAAAGCTACAGAATCAAAATACAGAAATCAAGCAGCAATGGTACAAAACACTACATTATAGCACAGGTGATACAATAAAATAGATAATACTAGTTATACAGACCTTAGATTTTTAAGTATGCAAGGCAAACAAGAATACAATTAAAGACTTGGGATAATAGTGAATGTGTGAACAATACATTATTGCAGTTTTACAGTAGAGAGGGAAAGAGGGAGAGCAGCAGTATAAAGAAAGATTCTGAGATTAAGGTATAGCCTTAGAGCTATTGCTATATAGGCATTAACACTGAATAGAAGATATGGTAGGTAAGTGATATAGCAGATTATGTGTGGCTGGTGGCACATATTGGACTTAGTAAGCTGGAAGCACTGAATGTATATATGAGGAGTCTGAGCCATAAGTGAGATGGGGAGGAAAAGTAGGAAAGGTACTAGGATGACTGGGTAACTTTTGGTGCATATGGTGACAATGCATCGGAACTGAGATTTTTTTTTAAACGAAACATCTGAAAATGCTATTCCATACCAGAAAACCACAATAAACAGTCAACTGAATACCACTGAGCTCAGAGTAAGCTGTTATTACTGAAAAATAGCCATTTTACCTTGCCAAAGATGTTTACTAAATATTAGCCATTTAGCCCTAATAAAAGCATATTGTTACAAAAATACTGTAGCTAATTAACTCACCAGAAGTGTTTAGTTCCATAGGCTGATATAGTACGGAACTGACCACCATGGCCTTTATAAGCCTAGCCATGCAACCCAGCCCAACTGTGTCCCCATGTAACATTGGCATCTATTTGGAGGATATGTTAGGAGGTTGCTAAAGTGTGGGGGGGTATGTTATTTAGGAAATATTTATTGTTAGCCTCTGTCTATTAGAGACATGGGGGCCAGACAAGGGGTTTATTTTTGATTTCCCATCCAGTGGTCAAGGTTATGTTCAAATAGGTTTAGGGATGGACTCTGCTTCACATGGATAGGGAGCCTATTCCAGAGAATGAGGATCCTTTGACACACACATATATGTCTTGCTGGCATGTTCTATTTATGTTGCAAGCAAATTTTAAAGCCCTAAATCTAGTGTTTCTGGTTCTATTCATTTTGCGGATGTGCAAAATGTGATCTGAGGGTGCCTTATATGCCAGGCAAAGATTGCCTCTTAGTAACCTGTAGGAGACCAAGTATGGAGATAGGGTTTTAAGAGGATGTGTAAAGGACAATGTAAAGGACCTGCTCTTGGTGAGGAACCTCTGTGAGTGTTCCACCTGTTGCATATGCCTTGTCAGGTACATGCTGAAGGGAGCATTGTACTCAATGATGGGTCTGGTAAGGGCTGAGTAAAGTGGTACTTCAACTTCCAAGACTTGAATAACATACCTTTACTTATAAGATGGGTGAGAGAGAATGAATTTCTTACTCCCTTATCTATGTGTTGGTCAAAGGCCAGATTACTGACACATATGTTCCCAGATCCTGAACTACTGGGTCAACTCTTAGGGGTGTCTTATCAATGGAGTAGTTAATCTGGGTGGACTTTTTCCAAAAGGCACAGTAATGCACTTCTTGGCATTGAGTTTTAATCTGTGGCTTTGACACCAGTCATTTGTCTGCGTTAGACCCTCTTGCAGGATGTTAGTGTCATAGGGGGAATCTATAATAGTTCCCAATTTGCAGTCATCTGCAAACTTGGTGAGCCATAGGCCCTTGACATTAGACTTGACCTTCAAGAAATATATGTCAAACAGGAACAGCACTGAGACATGAGGTACTCTACTGATGACCAATCTCTTAGTGGAGGCAGTCTCATTAGTACTGAATTCTTGGATCCTATCTGTGAGCCAGCTGACAATCCACTGGGTTATGTAAGGATTTATGTCTAGTTTGGTGAGTTTATCGACAGTACCTGAGTGGGGTGTTATATCGAATGCCTTAGCCAGGTCTAGATAGGTGACACACACTGTTTTCTCCTCATCCACTGCCTTGGTGACTCTCTCAAATAAGTCTTCAAGGTTAAAAAGACGTGGCCTTCCTTTGACAAAACCAAACTGGGATGGGTCCAGTGTCTGTAGGCTGCCATTGTCTTTGCTGATCATTTCCATGATAATTCATTCCATGGGTCTGTAGTTTCTGGGGTTGATGGTCCACTGTTGTGAAGAGAGATAATCACTATAGTCCTCCAGTCACATAGTATGCAACCTCTTTAGAGGCTGCAGTTGAAAAATGACTCAAGTGCTCTTTATAGGTCATATTTCAGGTTATTTTGGAGGCATTCTGGGATATTGTCTGGGCCCATTGAGGCTGTGTTTTTGGCCTTAGTGAGTGGTGCCATGATTTTCTCCTTGCTAATAGTTGGGGGATTATACTAGTAGAGATTTCATGAGGGGAAGCGAGGGGAGAGTGGGAGATGACGTTAGAGCTGACTTTGTCAGCTAGCAGATTCACTATGTCACTCTGTTCAGTGAAGGTGATGCCATTTATCATCAGTTCAGCACACCTCTGTGTATTATCTTTAAGGTTTCGGACAAAGCTGTAGACGGCCATGTGGTTGTCTTTAGCCTGAGAGGACATCTTGACCTCATAATTAGCCTTGTAGCATTTAATTAGTCTTCTTAATTTCCTGTTTAATTTAATTAGTCAGCTATTGCCATTATGAGAGTTGCTTTTTCGGATTTTGGCCATAACTTTTTTCCTTTTGTTATATACCATGTTGAAGTTAGGATTGCACCAGTGTGGTTTGTTTTTGGTGTTTGTTCTGGGATTATTTCTGGTAGGTAAAGCAACCTCTATGCAGCCACTTACACAGCTGTACAGGGTTTCTGTGAACAATTCTGCAAAGATTTCTGTGAACTCAAGGTTTTAAGGAGCATTGAATTTTGACAATTTGTTTCTTTATACGATGTAGTTTGCTTTGGAAAGTTCCTGAATTACATTACGGATAACATATACATACTAAATCTAGAGCACTTGATAATAGTTTTCAATCTTACTCACAAACACTGGCTAATCTACAATGTATGTACTGCACCTGTGTACTATGTATGTATTCTACTTATGTTCCAAATTTCAGCTGTACACCACAAATCTATTAATTACCTTTATTTTTAAAATTAATATTTTTTTGTTTGTTCTCGCCACTGTAACTGTTTATGTGCCACATACCACTGTAAAAACATGTCTCTTGTAATTTGTGTGTATACTGATCATGTCTAAATAACTAAATGTGTCTATAATTTTTCTTTGTGGAGCTTTTCTCCCCAGGCCTCTGCTGAAAAAGGGCCTTTTCGGCTCAGTCAGACACCCCCGGTTAACAAATGTAAAATAAAATAAAATAAATAAATGTTACAGCTTTTGCTAGGTATTCCATGTTAATTTTATTTCAGAGACAGCTTTGTGATCCGACTTCACCAGTGAGGTTGTGAAATGGTTAGGGGGTGCAGAGCTCTCCTGTATTGGTGAATACCAGGTTCAGTATATTTGAACCTGTAATGTGCACTATTTGGTCAAGAGTATTTGTGTTAATAAAGTCCAGGAAAGTTTGTGCCTGCAAGTTGGAGGCTGTGTAAGTTTCCCAGTCTATAGAGGTGTAGTGGAAGTCTCCCATGAATAGGGTATTTGGCTGGATGGTGACGTTATGGGATTCTTGGGGCATAGATGGTGACATAGATGGTGACCTATAGTTTGCTATGGTATGACAAAGGACTTTATCTATGGTGATATGCACGTGGATGAACTCCAGGGTATCATTCTATGTAACTGTCTTACAGGTATATTTGTGCTAATGTAGATTAAGACACCTCCCTGTCTGTGTGGCTGATCATCTAAATGTATGGAAGGCACTTAAAGGACAACAACGGGATTTTATTAATAAATGCTCAACTTCTCTGTACTATTTTTCCCTATTTACAGTCCCTGCTATGAATAAACAACAATGCATCATTTAAAATATTTCAAATTGACTGTTTCTCTCCACTAGAACAGCACCTTGCAGTACTGTGGTGGTTTCACTTGCAAAAAAACTTGTATCCCTCCCTGGAAAAGCTTGCTGCAGTCTCCAGTTCATTGATGTCATCAAGGTCAATGAATATAGGTAGTTTGCTGGCCAGTTCACTCCTCAAAATGACATCATTATGACCATCCTAAAAACCCACCCATGCTGTGATGTCACAGCTGCCTGGTCCTTTCCCTGTCTATACAGAAAGTAAAGGCTAGAACAAGGAAACAGTACATGAGTCAAGTCTCCTGTTGTGAGCTGTCAAATCACAGCAGGTAACAGCTCAAATTACCCTTAGCACTTTGACAGCTAGGGAAATTAGGTGTGAAGATGGACGGGAGATGAGTCAAAGTAGTACAATTCAGGTTTCACAAAAGACTGCAATTTAGCCATTCTAAAAAGCAGCAGCAGTAAAAACACTTTGAAAGTTTGTTCAATGGCATTTGCACTGTTTGTGTTTTAAGTAGTCATTGAACGACATGAAAACTAACTGACTAAAAGATAGCAGTATATGCATGTACAATCAATGCAGTGACAGGACTTTAGGAAGAAAGAGGCCTGTATGATGTAATTTTTTGCAAACAAGCATTGCATTGTGGGATACATAGAGGCAGACTAAACAATCAGAATTGCTTCAAGATGCTAGACCCCATGTGGTCAGACTCAGAAATTACATATAAAAATATTTAAAAACCTGTAAATAATCCCACAGTGGTGTTAAAATGTAGGAACCACCAAAACCATGATGAAATAAACATGTATTTTGAGTCTGTGGGTGTGGTTCTCCTTTAAGCCTTCTACTGACAGAGTACTTTCTGTGGTTTTAAACCATGTCTCTGTAACAGCACAGATTTCTATATTCTCTAGAGATAGGAGAGCTTGTAGGGTATGGAGTTCCTTGATAAGGTTCCTAGTATTGAGCAGTAACACCTTTAGGTTCCTTTGGGTTTTATTTGCTAAGCTGGTTGTTTTGTCAATTTGGCATTGCCTAAAAAAGGGTCTAAGGCTGTAGATAAAGTTTTAGCCAATATCCAGAAAACCAGGGTGGGACAGGTGCAGACCATCCTTGGCAAAGTAACATGGTCTATTAACTGTGTTCTCCCATGCTAACAATTACCAAATCCTCAAAGCCATTTGACAGGTAAAGTAAACTGGTTAAAGAGAATGAAGAAAGTAAATATTTTACTGTGTGTTATGAGCAAGGATGGGGAAACAATTTACAGTTCAGTTTCATTTACTGAGAGTCAAGTCTATATGACTCGGTAATTATTAAGTAAGATCAAAGAACACTGTGCTAATTCATGAAGATATACGTTATCACATGTGCTCGAGTTAAAGGAGAGAGTGCTGACACTTTTGAAACTGAGAATTTGACTAAACTGAAAATGTACAGATGAGAGACAGAACTGTGACAGGTCAGGCTGATACGGAAGTGTCTCAAAAGTTACAATTAGAAGTGACTTTAATTTTTGAAAAAGCCATTCAGATTACTAGAGAGGCTGAGCTAGTAAACAGACAAAGTACTAACATAAATCCTTCAAATAATGTATAAGAGATAAAACAAAGTAAACAGCAAATTCAGTTAAAAACACGACACTGTTCAGTTAGAAGCATGTGCCTGAGAAGCAGGATGAATGTAAAAAAAAAATTGCACTTTATTCATCTGCTTTTACTGTAATTGTGTTTCTTCCCACTTTATTACCTTATTTTGTTTGTGCTTCTTCTTAAATTGTATTATTCTGCTGCAGTTATTACTGCTTTGTAGTAGCCTGATTAAACTGTAACTGTTATTCTAAGTCTTTTGGTTATTGCACTTGTTGTTTTACATTAAGAAGGTTTGTGGACTGCATTGTTGTGGCAGGACAGGTAGCGTACATCCTTCTAAGTTGGGAATTGCTGATTGAAGGCTCAGTGTCTGTTATTCTAAAAGCGCATTAGTTCTGGTTTAAACACTTGGGCTTCAGGCCAGTTATTTTACATTAAGAAGGTTTGTAGTCTGCACTCTTGTGGGAGGAGAGGCTAGATTCTGCCCTTCTGAGCTGGGAATTTCTGGTTAAAGGCTTATTGTGCCTGCTTATTTGATCTGTTTCTTTCTGAAATTTGTGTGCCTTGTTTGCTGTAGCCCAGAAGTTAGTAGTTTATTGGCCATTTTGGGTTAATTTTTATCTCTTTCATTTCCCTGATCAAGGGAGCCCACAGGATTTTTTGCAGGGGGGTGCAAACCCAGAGCCCCACCCACATAGCTCACCCCGCCCCCTTCCAACACAGCCCCGCCCAAGTCCACCCACCCCAAGCCCCGCCCACACCGCCATTCCAGTGTCCCATTACTTGGCTATTTCTCCCCATTTACTGTAGACACTGTTCAAATGTGTGCATACTGTTTTATGCTTTAGTTCTACAATGATTACAGGCAGTTGGATTTAATTTACAACTTTTATTTCAAACATTATAGCCCAAACACAGAGACTTTTACTAAACCTAAACAAAGCAATAGTCTTACAATGAAAACAGACTTGGCATTAGAGTTTCTCTACTTTTGAAACTCAGTCAATGAAACAGCATTGAAACCCACATTCAAAGAAAATGCATCTGGCCAGTGGCAGGTTATTTACCTTTGAACTGTTTTCAAGCAATAGGTTCCTTGCACAACGTTAGGGTCATGCAAAAGTTATTTGATTTACCTGATTGTATTAATTATAATATATAATTGAATTCTATATCTTGTATTATACAGCAACACTTGTTTTGAGTGTCTCTGCCAAGTAAAAGTAATCTGAATAATTCCACATTAAAGATATCTGAAACTAATGAAGATGTTGCTAGAAAACTGTATATTTCAGTGTTTCATCTACAAATTCAGTGCCTGCTGCCGTCAAAGAATAAATTGCCTATGTTAAATTAAAAAATGGTAAGCTGGTATATTGCAATAGAAAATGGATGACAAGCTGAAAAACAGGTTCATAGTTATTAGGCATCTCATCCAAAGGAGGACATCCTGAGGACTGCAGCATACAAATGTATATGCTGTAGGAATAGAACCTCAAGCCTTTACATTAAGATGCAAGTATTCTACTTGTGGTGCTACTAACATAGCTTTAAAGCTTTATACCACAATAGAGATACCAATTGCTAAACAAAACAGTTGCACATAGTAAACAGACTTGGCATGAGCAGCAGTGAACTTAGCTTCCTTAAAACTCACAGTTCCTTGAAAATGCACTTGAAAATTCTACCTGCTAACTCTAGCTTGGGCATTTCACTTTCTCTCTCACAAACATACCACACCCCTCAAGACCTCAACCTTAGTGCAAGAAATCTTGACAAAGCCTAAAATAAATAGGGACAGACTATAAATATGGCTCTCAGAAACTTAGAAAATTGCAAGAGTAGCAGGATTTGTGTTAGTATGCATTTTTCTAAATGACATGACATCTAAAACTGAAATCTCATTTAGCAACTTCAATCCTTTTAGGAGGAATATGGGGCAAAAATCTGGACAGCTGAGGGTATGCTACCTCCCTCTTATACACACACCAAATAATTCTGGCCAGACTTGAATTAGTTCTGGGAAGGTTGCACTGAACGGCACCGTGCTTGATCTGAAGTGGGTGAAATCCTGGTAGCCAGTGATAAACTGATCTGCAGCTCAGCAATGTGGAGCATTAAAGCATTTTTAGCAGAGCATTGTTTCATCACTACCTATTGTGTTTGCACATAAGCTGTAGTTATTTCAAACATTTGCCTTTTTTGATTATTACAGAGTACATTTACCCACCAGAGCTATTGTGTTTTGACTTCAGTGTGGAGATAGTTGTTGCAGGGCTTGGCTTTTAAGTAAGGTAGCAATGCTTATTTACCATATACCATTAAAGCCACCCAACTACAAGTGTACCAACACACAGACACTGCTATAAGACACTGGTCTCCAATAAAATGTAATGAGCTTTTGAAAATACTGTAATCCTGTCCTTTTATTACAAATACTGTCATATGCATTTCAATACCCAAGGCTTATACATTATCTAGTCATGTAAATATTCTTTGCATGGCAACAACGAAAAGGCTTTCAATGCTGGTAATTCTTTAACAATATGCTTACTAAAGCTTACTTGCATCTTACAATCTCCGACAAGCTTACCTGATGTTCATTAAACCATGGCTACTTAAACAGAGCAACAGGGCACTGTGACAGCATGCAGTTCCTGAATAATAAGAAGCATAAATCAACAGTATAAAAATCTGATAGAAAACCAGAACATTTTGCAAAATCAAGGACAGATGAAAAGCCATGGTCATATTTGTGATCTACCTTGGATGGGGGAATACTCTGCACACTTACACTGCATAACTGCTCCTTGCCTTCCTTGGGCACATCCAGAGCCACTACAATGGGGGATGGGGTGCAATAAGTATGTCATAATTTGAAATGTCTCTGGCTGACAGTGATGGCTCTGACACTCATACCTCTCAACTTCAGAGCAAGAAATCCGGACAAAGCCATACATAGAACTAGAAGTGGGACACAGTCCCAAAAATAAGGCCAATTTTTAAATATTGCTCTTATTAACTTAAACAGAACAGGTAGAAAATTTCTGAATTCTATATCTGCCATTATTTTCTAACTTCAATCTTTAATGACTTGCCACTAATTTGCCAGAAAGCCACAATTTTATGAAAAACAGACCAAAATGTAATGCAAAAATACCTGTCAAAAAAGGGACACCTTTTAATATTAACAGTTAACTTGAGCAGCTAACAAAATAAGAGCATCCACATGCATTTCTGAAATAAAGGTAATCTATAACTGATCATTACAGTTATATATAATTGTAAACCCTCCACATTTTCTTCCAAAATTGTCATTTTGGAGGAGGGATTATTAGGGGAGAGCAACATTTTGAGCCAGAATTGGGGACAATTGAGATGTTTGGATATTCCTAATCTACAAAGTGATTTGCACGTACCTATCAACCTCTTAATGCAGGAAATCTGAACAAGGCCAAATATATTGGGGAACATACAAACACTACTAAAAACTGCTCTTTATAAAACTTAGACAGTCTTGCATTAGCATGCATTTTCTGAAGGTTATGACATCTGAAACTCAATGTCTGTCATTTAATGGCTTCATTCCTAAATGATTTGCTAGAAAATCACAAATTTTATGAGGAACAAACCAAAATAAGCAGCAAATATCTATTCATTCTGCAAAGATATGGACAACTGAGAGGTATAGTTCAACTGGGGCTGTATGAGTTTGCTACCCCCCCCTCACAAAATTATGGTCAAATGGAGCCTCCCCCCTGCAGCCATTCCAATGTCCCATTCCTTGGTTATGTTGCCCCATTTACCATAAACACTAATGTGCATACTGCTTTACTTCTGAGATGATTTAGGATTTCATTTGAAAGTTTTATTTTGCATTTTACAGCACAAACCCTAATACATATCTATTAAAGCAATGCAGTTTCACAATGAAAATAGATTAACATTAAAACTTCTCTGCCCTTTAAACTCACATGCATTGAAACAGCACTGAAAACCACTTTCACAGAAAATACATTTTGCCAATGGCAAATATTAACTCTGGGCTGTCTTCAAAATCATAGGCCCTCGAACATAACAAACATGCTCTTTGATACACCTTCCTGACTGTATTACATTATATTCCTTGTACAATGCAGTACAGTTGTTAGAGGGCATTTTAAATTTATTGCTTTGAACATTTTTCCAGTAAACAATGAAACAAAAAGCATCCACCAATGACAAAATTGCCCAATTCAGAACATTTCCATCATAAAGTCTACTCAAGTCCACCAGTATCAGTAAAAAATACACAATCTCTGAAGTAGTAAAATCCACATTGAAGAAATTTGTAACTAATAAAGAGGTTGCTGCTAGCAAACACTTTATATGTCATTGTTTAATCTACAAATAAAGTGCCTGTTACCCTTGAAGAATAACTTGCCTTTGTTGCATGCAATAAAAAAATGAAAAGCTAGTAATAACGCAATAGGGAATGGATAGCAAACTGTTAACAGTTCCATAGTTACTAGGTATCTTTGCCAAAAGACTGCAGCATCCACCCCTTTACAACACAATACAGCATCAGCAATGCATTTACCTACTGTGAGAGTAGAACCCACAGCCTTCAGCATCTAAAGTAAGTACACTATCTGTTGTGCTATTAACAATGCAAGCAGACTAAACATAAGCAGCACTAAACTTTTGCTCCCCTGCAGCTCTCAGCTCCTTGTAAAATCTACTCGACACTCAGCTGTATCTCTGAACTTTGCAGCACAAGAAATCTGGAAAAAGCCAAAATTTATTGGGGAGGGGACAAACGGCCAAAACCAGGGACATTTTAAACATTGCTTGTATAATGTTTGAAAGTTGCTAGAATAAAATGCTGCGTTACCACCATACATTTCACTGCCATGTCTTGAACCCAGGGGACTCCGTGAAAAACAGAGCAACATACCACTATGCCAAATCAGTTGTTTTGTGAAAGAGGAAGACTGAAACTTAAATAGCTACCATTTAGTGAATTCAGTTCTCACCATAGCACAGCTGTCAACCTCTTGGCACAAAATACCTGAACAAAGCCAATAACGGGTGACTACAACCACCAAACATTCAGTGAATTCAGTTCTCACCATAGCTCTCAACCTCTTAGCAAATAACACCCAGACAAAGCCAGTAATGGGAGAACATAGCCCCCAAACATATTCAATGAAATCAGTTCTTACCATAGCTCTCAACATTAGCAAAAAAACTGGATGAAGCCAATAAATACCTGAACAAAGCCAATACTGGGTGAATACAGCCCCAAACATATTCAGTGAATTCAGTTCTTACCATAACTCTCAACCCTAGCACAAAACCTGGATGAAGCCAATAATGGGGGTGGGTATACAGTCCCAAACACAGGGATACATTTCAAATATCCATCTTGTACACTTAGAAATTGCTAGAATAAAAGCTTTTGTTACCATGCACTTTCTGAAGAATATGAAGTCTGATATTGAAATGTGTCCATTTTTAACATTTGTTAACCAGGAAAGTCTGACTTTGAAAAAAAAAAGCTAATTTTTAGCAGAGGCCCAGGGAGAAACACTCCAGACAGCCAAGAATAAAACTAGAGAACATGTAGCTGTCAGGCAACAAGGACACAAATGCAGAAACCACAGATTTTATGAGGAACAGAAAAAGTATGAGGGAAAATCCTGCAACATTTTTACAAATGGTGGTGGGTAGGGAATTCAGGCTCTTGCCACTTGGGCCCAAGGTACAGGGTTCAAGCCTTATTCTCTACCCACCACCATGTACACCTGGGGCATTTCACACACACACACACATTAACCATGTGAAATTATAGCTGCAAATGTGGTAATACATACAATATTTGACTCTGGCGGCCATGATGTCCTTTCCATTCTTACACATCCATGTACAGAACTTCCTCAAATGAAATGGAATCTTTTAATGTGCAACATTTACATAGAATACTGCATATTTTTAATTCAACACATCAAAGCTGTATTAGTGAACATGAATTTGATACACAGCTAGCATTTTATGTGACTTCTGTCCTTAAGAATACTAAAGAGTTGAAACACTTTCTGAAACACACCAAGCAGGAATGAGAAGAAACCACTAAATGCAGCTCTATTTCTAAGAGTGATATCAGATATATACATATTTCTCACCTGTTTTCTGATGCTTTACTGAATGCTATACTGACTAAATAGTATTGACACATTATGCCCACATCTAATAAAAGAGCTCTTGGGAACAGTAACCTTTCTCCATTTATACAGATATTTTCCAGTAGTTCAGGATCTTGTACAAACATTGAAAATAAAAACTAATTGCTTGTAGAAACATCTACCAGCATGGCAGCAAATGAAATTTGTAAGAGATGAGTTTTACTTGAGTGGATATTGGAACTGACAGCTACAAGGAAGATGTAAGCATGAAGTTGTCTTGCACAGCTATTAGCCATAATATAGTTTATTCCATACCTGCTGCAGAGGTGCTTAAACCACAAGCTATAGCAAAACAGAATAACATTGACCTTTGCCTCCAATTATCGTCAGAAATTTGGTTTCTTTCCTAGATCTTAACAGAATGTGATGTCACATTAAGATGTTTGTCTCCTACTGTACTTTTCATCTAAAACTCTGTGTCCATTTAGTTCAGTAACCCTGAATAGCATAAAGCAGTTATTGGAAAAATAAATGATTTTTGTACTGTGATGCTAAGCATATCCAAAGCTATCAGTAACAAGTAACAATTTTTCCTTCATTAAGCATCAAAGACAGCAAACACAATTTCTGCTCACATTTTTATATAAACCAATAGTACACTAGGGTTACCACCTGTCCCACTTTGTGAGGGACAGTCCCTCTTTGGCCAGTTGTGCCCTGCAAAAAAATGTAAAAATGGCAAATGTCCTGAGATTTTAGAACAAAACTATTTCCTATATTTTTTGTAATGGTTGCATAAAACAGTTATTCTGAATCTGAAACACCTAAATGTTATAAGAAACAGAATAAGCAACTAAAATGCTACAAGAATAATCTTTTACTTGGGCAAAAAAGTGAAGTTGTGCACTTTGTACTGGCCGTGGGTATGTTACGGCCTGCAAAATCTGATGTGTGTACCACAAATGTCCCACTTTGGACATTTGAAAAGGTGGCAAGTTGGCAACCCTATAGTACACTGCGCACACACACACACACACACACACACACACACACACACACACACACACACACACACACACACAACTCTACCTTAAGTGTCCCATCTTCCGTCTGTTTACTCCCGCGAGTCCCGCTTGCTATTCCGTTTCAGGTCCCAGCCATCTTCCATTCCCGCTCGAATCATCCCGCTTGCAAAGCCATCCTTGTAAACTCCCGCTCACAAACTTCTACATATTCGCGAGAGTGATGATGTCATGCCCGCGACTGGACTGTTAACACACACGGACTTCTTTCTTCTTAAAGAAGAACGCACGTATAAAAAAAAAAAAACTTTTTTTTTAAATTATCTAGTCAGCCGATTCCAGGGGGGTGCAAGTGCACCCCCTTGCACCTGCCTGCGGGCGCCCTTGTCCCTGATATAAAAACTGCATTTGCGTGGTTTTGCGCACCGGGCATTGCTGGTTAGCTAGGGTTAAACTTTTCCCGGCTCCACAAAGTCTGCTCTTCAATTTTTCCCTTGGAACTAGACAAATTTTCAACTTAAGCACTCAAACCATTAATTTCACAACCCAGCACTTGCTCAAAACTCACAGCAAGCACTAATTAACCCTAGCACTAGACCCAATATACTGTCCAGAAGGACAAGGCTCTCTATTCGTCCCACCAACTAATCAGTAAAACAGGTCACGTTACCTATTCAGGCATGTCCAAAGGTCAGTTTCAGGTGTACTGTCCAGTCCAACTGGTGAATCTGGACATTTTAAGGCAATGTTACAACTGCCTCATGTACACAGACAACCCTCTCCTCCTACCACCAAACACTAATATATGTAAGAGATACAATTACACAGCCAAACTGGAGGCAAAGTTCTCTCAACCCAAGACTGAAACTGACAGTCAAGAGGAGAAGGAAAATACTTGCAACACACCACCAGTCTCACATAGACCTACTATACCAACACCAGCAGATAACACACATAAATTCATGAAAACATACTCGGAGGCTCTAAATAAAAATCTGCAAAAGCAACAGAGATCTCCAAAGCAGACACCCAAGCAACCTCCACACCCCATCACAAACCATGAAACACATACTTTACATAATCAGTGTGCCATGCAATCACAGCTCTTAAGGCAAAATAACATACCCAACATACCAGTAATAGGCAACTCTATAGTCAGGCACACTGATGTCCCACTAACTAGGCTGGACAAGGAGAAGGTTACAGTTAGATGCCTGTTGGGCACCAGGATCTGCCACATAACACAAGCACTCAGGTCACTCCAGAACAAGTACAAATATGACTCTGTCATTGTCCATGTTGATGTGAATGACCTGAGACATACCTCCCTGTACTACATGAAAAGAGACATGGAAGAGCTCTCTGATCACGTAGCCCAGACCGATATGAACCCAACCCTTAGTAGCATCCTGCCCTCACCAAGAATGATGCCACAGTATAAAGAAAAAAATGATCAATTTCAACAATTGGCTAAGTTTCTGGTGTCATTCAAAGAGGATCCAGTATCTGGCCACCTGGGATGACATGCTCGATTAGCCACGTTGCTTTGCAAGAGATGGCTTGCATCTGTCACTCTTAGGCTTTTGAATACTGGCCAAGGCTTTTGCCACCCCCATAGTGCATTTTTTTGCAAGGCTCAAAAGACAAACCCACCACTGTAAATAGCACAAGTAACCAAAAACTGAGGGTAATACTACTCTACGCCAGAAGTCTAAACCTCAAAATGCATGCACTCGAGGCACTCCTCAGTATGGAGAACATCTATATCTGTATAGTAACAGAAACCTGGTTTAAGGCTCCAGAGAGCACCCCAGCACTTCCAGGCTATAACTCATACCTTACTTTTTGGCCACAAAACCCGGACTGAAACACAAAATATGGGGGTATATCCATATTCATCAAGGATACCCACACCTCCAGGTTAGTGGCACAGCACAATGCCTCAGAGATCATCCATGTGCAACTAACAATGGGCAAAACTGCAATTCAAATTGTAGCTTGCTACAGATTACCCACCATGACCCAGGACCCCCATTCCGTGTTTCTGGAGACACTGGAAAATATGAAGGTCCTACCAAATGCCCTAATATTGGGTGATTTCAATTATCCAAACATTAACTGGGAGAACTCCTCAAGTACTAAATCCCTTGCCCAACGCTTCCTAGAATTTATAAACTCGAATGCCCTGGATGAACTGGTCAATACCCCCACCAGAGGTGACAACATATTGGACCTGGTCATCACCAACATGGGCAACCGGTGTTCTACACTGGAGGTCAAACCCTCAATGATTAGATCAGACCATAGACTAATCACTCTGGATATCCATATTCCATCCCACCCCTAATCAAGGAAACCACCAAGAAAAACTTTTCAAAAGCAAACTTCATATTACTTAAGACCAAGGTGGAAAGATTCACAGCCCCCATGCTAAAGGACAATGCTGCCCAAGCTGCTGAATCCCTTACAAAGGCACTCTGAGAGCACCTGCAAGAATGCATGGATTGTGTTATCCCAAGCAAAACCAAGACTCACTTCACCAAGAAAAGGAAACCAGTCTGGTGGACCCCTGCCATAAACAAGCTATACAATAGAAGGAGGAAACTAGTGCAGAAAAGAGTAGAATCCCAAGAAGGAAAGACATCCCTGATCAGAATAAGCAAGAAACTATGATCCCCCATAAAATCATCCAAGGCTAATTTTGAAAGAAAAATTGCCAAGGACTCCAAAGATAACCATAAAGCATTCTTTAGCTATGTCAAGAACCTAAGTGGAAACCTCTCAGATCTGCTTTGAGTTAGTGCACAATGGCACAAAATACACTGAACCAACTGATATTGCCAACATTCTGGCAGACAGGTTTAGTGCAAACTCCACCTCCCCCTTTCAACCCCTAAAGGGCCCATAACCAGACCAGAAGAATGTAGTGCCCCAGAAATCACTGATACACAGGTTAAAACAGCCCTATCCAAAGCCAAAAATACAGCTTCAATGGGACCAGACAGTGTCCCAGGCTGTGTCTTACACAAGCTCCAAACTGAACTAACCCCTCACCTAAACACATTGTTCAAACTCAGCTTCTCTACAAGCTACGTACCCATTGAGTGGTGCACATCAACAGTTATCCCACTCCACAAAGGTGGAGCCACAATGGATTCTAGGAACTATCACCCTATAAGCCTGACTAGCCTGGTCTGCAAGGCTATGGAGCACATCATCATGGAATTCATTAACAGAGACATTGGGAACCTTCAATCTTTGGACCCTATCCAGTTTGGCTTTGTTAAGGGGAGATCATGCCTCCTAAACCTGGTGGACTTTTTTGAGACAGTTACCAAGGCATTAGACAAGGGAAAAGAGGTCCACACAGCCTACCTAGACATCGCAAAGGCTTTCAACACCATTCCCCATTCTGGTATTATAGACAAGCTCATCAGCCTGAACATAAACCCCTAAGTCACGAGATGGGTTGCCATTAGGCTCACAGATAGAACCCACATGGTGAGAGTTGCAGGCTCTATGTCTGACTCTAAACCAGTTACAAGTGGCATCCCCCAGGGCTCAGTCCTGGGACACCTCCTGTTCGGTATATACTTCTCAGAGGTACAGGCAAGTACAGGAAGACTATGGCTGACCAAGTTCGCAGACGACTACAAACTGGGGGCCATAACTGACTCTCCAGCTGATACAGACATCCTCCAGAAGGGTCTCACTGAGATGGATACCTGGTGTCAAAATCATGGCCTCAGGCTAAATGCCAAAAAGTGCATAGTCATCCCCTTTGGAAAAACAAAGTACCTGCAAACAACCACATACATGTGCGTCCCCTAAATACAGAAAATGTAATAAAGGATCTGGGGACCCAAGTAGATAGTAATCTCTCCTTTCATGATCATATTGCCAAGGTGGTTAGAAAATCCTTCTATGTGGCCCACCTAATCACAAAAGGGTTCGCGTCTAGAAGAAAAGAGGTTATTGTGCCCCTCTACTCATCACTCATCAGACCCATCATAGAGTACAACACCCCATTTGGGATGTACCTTACAAGACACCTGCAACAGCTGGAAAGACCACAGAAGTACCTCACCAAGAGGATTACTGGCCTCAAACATATGCCCTATGCAGCCCAACTGAAGAAACTCCAGCTGTACTCAGTTACATACCGCTTACTCAGAGGTGATCTCTGCCTGACATACAAGGCCATGTCCAACCCAGAATTGATGGACATGCTCCACCTTAAAAAAAAACAAATCCCCAAGAGCCACAGGCTCAAGGAATCTAAACCTCACCACAGCAATAAATAGGACATGCTGGAGGGATAGATTCCTGTCCCAGAGACTCCCCATGCTTTGGAACAAGATCCCAATCTACATTAGGCAGAGCCCCTCATTAACACTCTTCAAGAGAAACCTTGACGAGTGGATGGGAAACAGAAAATTTACCCCGGGGATCATTGCAGTGGCTCTGCTGGACAGAGGCACAGGGAACTAATAGCTCTGCTGGACCGAGGCACAAGGAACTAATCTAAGGGGGTGGCGAAAGCCAACACATTCTGGCTAGGCTTATAGATGCTCTCGGACAGATAGCCTAGTACTTACCTATGAACCTATGAACCTATGTAGGCTTGGCAAGTGTATGAGATATAACCATTTACATACTGCTTCAGAACAATGTGATGCATGTGGCAGGAGATGTAAGGAACACAATATAATGGCACATTTTGCTGTCA